>NC_133985.1:9393939-9696969 GCF_047716275.1 Strix uralensis
TATCTTTGTTTGCAGACTCTTTTAATTACTTCCAGGTCATTAAGCCCATCTCCAACAGATATTTTACTGTCATTAGAAAAAGTGTTATAATGACACCAAAAAAGTCAATGAGTACAGGAAAAAAAAAGTCAGAAAAGGTCAAAATAAGGCTCAAACCTGTTAATTCAAAGCTGGATTACAGATCACAGAAATCATGCAGATAACTTGGCACACATCCTATGAGACACCATAGGAATCAATAGGTTACACTGGGCATGTGTCACGGCAGAATTTCAGCTTATCAGTCACCATACTACATCATTTGGTTTATACAGATTTGTTGAGGTTAAATTATAAGAATAGGTTAAGTTGCTCACTAGTCTAAACACTGACTTCCCAATATGCAACGCAGTATTTGAAGGTAAGCATATAGATATACACACACACACAAATATATATTGATATACACACGTACCAACGTGTGTGTGTCCGTGCATGCGCACGTGCGTGTGTCAAAACTGACAGAGGATAAAACTATCAAAAGCTGTCTGTGCTTGCCCAAAGGCAGCACTGGACCATGTATAATTTTCTTCCATTTCACTAGTGAGCAATCTTTCAGAGGCAGAAATCCAAACACACTCATTTGCTATGTCTTCTTCTCCCATCTCTTCCAGAGACACTATGTGCTGAGGCAGAAACCATGGCTGCTCTAATTGCTTGATCCACTTGTTCACTGAAAGATTGCCTCCATTACCAACATTTTCGTGTACCAATCCTTCCACTATCGGTCCCTTCCTGAGCCATTTGTTTGTGATATATTTTAAGAAGGTGTAGCCATGGGTATTTCAGCAATAATTAGATTCTGCCACTTCAGCTATCCAGTCAATGGCTGTGATTGTAATTCCAAAGGAAGATTTCCAAGTGCAATGTCACAGAACACCTAAAAAAGTGCAGTTTAACCGAAATGTTCAATTGACCACTTATGCTGACAGCCCTAATTGCTCACAAGTGGACAAAACTAAGCATTAAAATGTCTTTCAGCATTGTTCTAAATCAAAGGATAACCTGACTTCAGTCATCATGTTTGAATTTGCAAACCAACTGCATCTCTTCCGTTTCCTTTCAAAAGGAGTTCTTCCTACAATTTAAAAGATTGCCAACATATTCTTTGAGAAATACTTCAATCCTTAAAACCAAAAAGGCATTATTCAGTACTCCCCAAAAATGAATCACACAGCTTCATATTAAGTGTCAATTTTCAAGAGGATTCTGACCCCCCTGGCTAGGTGCATGGTGTTGCTTTTCATTCCCTATTAGCTGGGTATGTGTAGGTATAGTTCATAAAGGTGAAAAGAACTGAGTTAAAACATCTAGTTTGCAGCTTTGGATGTAGACAAGTAAGGAGAACTGAGATAAGGTTTAAAGGTAAAATCTACTGAAAAATGTACCTTCACACTATGCCTAACCTCACAATTACTGGAGTTCATCACTCAAAGAAGGTACCCTAGTGAAAAGTTTCCTGGTAGTGTTTGCATTTCCATCTCTAGGGGTTTTTTTACCCAGCCCCTCCCTATTAGGCAGATGTCACGTTAAGCTCAAGTTCATAGTTTTGTATCTTTTGATCAAAAAATTTTTGTAATAATAAATAAGAAGCCCTGGGCTGCATAGTGTAGTCAGTATGCTGAGTCCACTAGGTTCATTTTCCAATGTATGTTTTGCACTATTGCTCTTTGATTCATCTGGATTTGGCAGAAAGTCATAATGGTAGCACAAGTTTGTACCTTCATTTGTACATTTCCCATTCTGTTCAGGTATGTACTGACAGAGCACATTGGTTCCTTTCTCTCACACTTTGGGTTTTAGCTCCCTAATACATGCTGCACTAACAAGTGAATGATAGCAGTCCCCATAATACGAAAAAAACCCAACTTCATCTTCCACCCCTTAATAGAATCACCAAGTATCAGATCATGTACTAAAGTTTCATAATTCTGTGAAGGGAAAGGATGTGGTCAGTGAAGTTTCCTATATTAAACACACCAAATCAGCTTATAAACTGTAACTGTAAAATGAATACTACTGTAATTTCTGAATCAGCTATCCCACTTCATCACTCAGGAAGTGATCATCTAATGATCACTGATACAGATGAAGCCACAGAAAATACTGTATGTTATCTGTCCAGAGCACTAGTCACTGTACCAAAAGAAAATGAAGTTTTACACCAGAGGCTGGGGAATGCAAAAGGAGGAACTGCATTCTGGAGTGACTATGAAAGCAGGTAAGTCACTGGTGCACTAAGAGGAAATTTTTTATATCGGGGTTCCACTGGAACACTATGCATTTTACATACCATTTTGTTCACAAAGGCCAAAGACAAATACAGGTTTTCCTCGGCACCTCCCTTTCCCCCAAAATCAGCAGCAGCAGTCACTGAGCTTTGCTCTTCCTGTTCTTATACTCTCCAACCCCCTGAGGTGTCAGGCAGCCAGGGCTCCAGAGCTCTTGACAGTCCCCTGCGTAGTTATTAAGAATACACTGACAGCCATTTAGGTCCTTTCTCAAGCCTTAACCTATAGCTTCAGATTTAATTCCGACTCCTTAGTGTCTGAGCAGATTGTATTCCTGGAGATACTTCCTTAGATGTATTTCTTTTCTCTGCAGTACTCCAAACAGAAACTGCTTGATAACCTTTTCAATTCTTCATTTACTACTATAGGTCACTAGAAAAGAAGAAATGGTCTTCCTCACTAGACATATATTTCACAGTGTCACAGACACAACAAAATGATTCATAATCACCTAGGGCTACACTGGTCTTTCCTTTGTCCCAGATACTGAAAGATGTATTTTCTATGTTGAAAAGATGGGGAAGATACTGAAAATGCATCCTTCAGCTCAGAATGTTTAAATCATCTCAGTTTCTTTTTTGTATTCTTTGTAAGTCCATTCACTTGCAGGCTGCAATGATTGTAAATCAAACAGCACCACATCCAATTGCACTCCAAAATCATAACTTAAAGGATAAATAACCATATATGTTTAGGAGTGTCATAGCGACGCTAAAAAACCATAAAATTTCCACGTTCTAATCAGAGATGCCTTAGCAGAGAGTTAGGGAAGTCTCTCTCACCATGGGCTATTAAGAAACCACTGGAATGTGAGGTAACTCTTCTTGGAAAAGGAATTTAATACTACAATCTTTATAATGCTAGAGAGTTGTCAAATCACTCATAGATTGCATGCATTCTATTCCTTCTTCCAAGCTAAACATGCATTAGAAAAATGGTCACAAGATGGAGTTATTAATAAAAAAAATTCTGTTTCTAAGAAAATTTATGTTTGTAGCCTGATAGATACACTAGATTGGGTAAATTATCTCCTTGACAAAAAAATGTTTGTCACTCATTTCTTCTTTTAAAAATATACAATCTTATACCTGTTATTAAACAGTCTATAAATCTTAAATAGCACAGCCTCCAAAAAGCATTTAATCCAGAAAGAACTCCCACTCTGTAACTGAAGAGTAGCTTCAATCTCAAAAGAAATCTGATGTAGTATGATAAATTCCCAGCTGTTATCTATGCAATTTCTTTTGCAAAAACATCCAGGAAATAAAGTATTAACTACAGAAACACTTCTAGAAGGTATAACCTATGTTGTTGACCTTGGGCTTTCAGTAATCGTCTTACCAACAAGGAACACACCTGTCACTGAACTAGTTTGTAATCCATTTCAGAGTCAAATCATTGGATTTGCAAGATACTACCTCTGGTCTTGATTTTGATCCAGCTTGCTCAGTTGACTAACAAACATAAGGATACAGGAAATTAAAAAACAATACTGACTAAAAGTTTTCATCCCATTCTTGTCCAAATCATTTACTCAATGATGTGAGCAGAATATCACCACAGCAGATTCCTCCTTTCAGTTCAATTTTTCTGCCAAAGCTTAAATTAATGGCTTTTCCTTCAAACCTAGTGGGCATTCCAGCTCCAGGGTCCTTTGAGACCACACAACTGTGGTCATGTAAGCCAGCGATAATAATCTTACGTTAACCTGGAATTTTCAATATTATGGAATTGGATGTCAAGTTCTTAATTTTCATGCATTGGTTTAGACCAGTTGGAAAATCTCAGGGTTTTACAAGTTAAAACCAACCATTAAATTCCAGGTGGAAAGACACCAACAAGTAGTGCACTGGTAACACACTGCCACCGGAAGGCTCTCTTCAGGGGTGAGACTCCTTTTTCGACATAGTCTAAAATATCTCTTGAAAAATAATGAGGTGATTAAGTTTTAAGAACGTAAGAGAAAATGAGATCCTTTAAAAATAAGAGAAATGGAACTATGTTATCTTAATTTCTTGTGTCATGTTACTTAACAGTATCAGAAACTGCTAGTTACAAAAGCAAAATTTTTGACAAAAAGAAAACAATATGAGAATTAAAACAACAACCCAAATCCTGCATTCCTATCCATTCAAAATTAAACAGACCTGTCGTCTTTGTCCTATAAAACACTAGCTCCATCCGTAATGCTGATTCCCATGTGCTTAACTGTGTTCTAAATTGGAAATATTTCGACACCTGTTCCAACTTAAATCAGACATTTTAAGGCCATTGACTTCATTTGAGCTGAAGCACAATTGCATAGACTCAAATTTATGTGCTTCTCCAAGCCTGACATCCACTATTTAGCAACCTGCATTAACCTCTACAGCACAGGATCAGAACTCTTACCAGTGACAAGAAAACAAGCACATACATCACTGAAACCACATGCACAACAACTGACTGTTTCAGCAAAGATCTTCTTTAGGTGAACAAAAAGAGAAAGATGATGAATGATTAAATCAAACCTTGCTGCCAATAGCTTCCATGCAAAAAAAAAACCCCTCAAGTGGGAAAGGAGAGAGGCATATTTACAGTGCCTAACTGCAAGCCACAATTTATATGTTAAAGGTGGGGAACTAGATACCTACCAAAGAATGCTGTTCGAGTGCTCTAGAAAAGCATGAATTCTGCAAGGCTCCCAGAACGTCTAATCTCCTAACCTGAGCATCTAAATTAGATTCTTACTAAACAGAAACATTCTTACTTCAAACCCTTGCTGTCACACATATATATAATTCTTACTCAGTGTGCTGGCCCATGTACCTGTCTCCACCATCTGCCACCACTGGGAGCAAACATCCTAAATCAGCAGTCAAAAAGAAAAAAAAAAAAAAATCAATGAGAAGAATTAGCCAAAAAGCTGTCTACTCACAGGGTCACAAAGAAATCAGGTGATTTACTGGATTAAAAAAAATGTAGAGCAAAAAGTCACTTTGTTCAGAGATTTGTGGTCCTTGAATAAGCCCAATATACTATATTGTGGCTAGAAGTGTTGCTCAAAGTGTTGCATATCATGAAGAAATTATTATTAAAAAGATACAAAAACTCAGAAAATAGGCTCATATTAAACATAACTTTACAAGAACTCATTAAAGATCTAATTAACTCATTACTGTTAGTAAATAGCCTTGGGGATTAAAATGGCTATTTAGGCTACATCATACAATATTATTACACCATATTATATATAATGCTTGTATTAACAATGCATTTGAATTAAGTCTGTAATTAAATATATTTATTGTAAGATATCTAACATGAAGCCATCCAGAGAGAAAACTGAGAAAAGGATTTCAAACACCCTGGTTTTGCTTTTCACTTAGAAGTTCTTTTGTCCCCACTTAAATAACTGATTGGAATCAGCGCTTCAAATTCCTTCCACTTGTATCCTACAGATATTTCATCACCTCCACGTTTAGTTCCTAAACTTTAAATACTCTTAAATAGGTCAAACTCTGTTATCAACTGACCTATTATGCAGTACAGAAACTTTGACCAGCCAATTTTGTCCGACTAGTTCTGGAAGTCCATTTCTCTTCTTCTCACATACTAGCTTCACTAAAGGACTATGAATCTATCACTTTTCTTAAAGTGATTTTTAGAGTTACTTCAGGGACACTAAGCAATTGCAAAGTATGTTCCAAAGCATGTATTATTCTTTTCCTCCTTGGAAAAATAGTTTGATCTAAAATACATGACTGTAATGGTTCAGAAATGTCATTTTCTAGCTACCACTTTTTGATTACTAGTATATTAATATGCATATCATATATAGTTCACACTGACATATGTAAATATATGATGATGATCCATATGACACATTTTATGCTGAATAGTACATTTTGGGTATAATTCTAGAGAGGGAGAAGCCCAATCTGAGTTTGTATTTAGAGTTAAGATTAAGCTCATATGGAACCAGGGTTTTGGTTGACCTTATATCTACTAAAAACCTTTTCAGACTTCCATATCATGAAGTTTCCCATTACCACCCAAGCTGAGTTAAAAGTACCCAGAAATGCACAGCCTATTGAGACTTATTGCTTAAATATACAAAAGGTTCAATCGGATAAATTACTGAATCTCATGGTTTTACTTTTCTTGCACAGAGTATATTAGACTACTGCCTTTTACAATATTTAATTAAACAATTCTATCAATTATCCTGAGCAAATATGCAAATACAACCATAGCTGCTTCATGCAGTGTTTTCAGACTTAGCATTCATTAAAAACACTGCTAGACTGTGTAGCATATTAAATTCATTTTGCAAACATAGCAATTGTCTTACCTAAGAAAAGTGTTCCTTACAATTAAAACATTTGCTCTTATTTGGCACTTTTCCATCTGTAAGTTGAATTAAGAAGCTACAAAAGGCTCCCCTGCAGTATTGATCGGTCTCGTATCTCGGGGCGGTAGCACACACTCAGGGCTGGGTTGTGGTTTATTTCCCCCGAATGAGAAAGATATAATTAGCCAACAACAAAACTCTATCTTTAATCTCATCCGCACAACAGGCTTGTAAAACCCATTGCCCCAAGATATTACTGGAACCAAGGCCTCGGTATGATACACAGAGTGGGTACCTACACAGAAAATGAGAACTCTATATTTACAGTGGCAGAATTTTAAAAAGGCAAGCTGTTTGGAAGGGATTCAAGCTCACATATCTGCATGGTTTTGTCTGACACTGTTACAGGGCTGCCTGTGCCAAGATACATCTAGGATGTTTAAGATTAATATTGAGATTGTATTCAACAACACTGAACTGCCTTTCCACCCACATTTGGTTGAGACTATCGGATGCATCTAGTTAGTATTTCGCTTTCTCTGAGCCCAACATGAGTGTACATCAGGTATCCCTACACGAAAGTAGGTATCTCCTAAGCATCCATACACAAATTTGCTGCATCCATCCCTGGACTCTCACCTGCAGCATCCCTAAAATTCAACCTCCTAAAAGAACAGAGAGTTTGGAAGTGAGTGGTAACAGGTCTACATTCAACTGAAAATTCAACAGGGTTCCCACATGCAGGCTGAACTGCTGTCAAGATCTGAGATTTGAGGCTTACAGTTCAGATACTTGGCAGTACAAGCTTAAGAATAACCTTCCTTTTCCGAAGGACTAAGTTCCACTATCATAGATGGTATACTGAAATAAATACCCAGCAGAGTAAATACACTCATGGTACAATCTGATACAGCAATCACCATAGTAATCAGCAAACACAGTGTACTCTTTTCTACTAACATCATTAGGTTAAGTTATCTATATCAGTATTAATCTCAAGGACAACTAGCTTCTGCAAAGCAATCACACTGCAAAATAACACTTGAGCTGGATGATATGGTGGTATTAACAGCTTGGTCCACACTGCATTACCAGCTCAAATTAGCAGAAGCATCCAGGTTTCAATCCATAACTTGACAGGTACAACATTTTAAAACTTTGTGCATTCAATGGAAGAGGCATACAGACACAGACAGAATAGAACAAAAGCATGTCCCACATCCATCAGTAAAAAACAGTTACTTTGTGTATGCAATGTTGGAAAATAAACTGAATTCCATAAACATATATAAAAGATTGACATGCTGTGTCTGAAGGTCTTACCAGCATGAAGACATTGTTGGGATGGGCAACAATGCATGAGACATTGGACTCATAGACTTTAGTAAAGAAAACAGAGAGGGAAAGAACAGATTTCACTGTGTTCTGCCTAGGTCACTTGAAACTTACTCTCTGAAATATTAGCCAGTGAGAATCTCTGAATTAACTGAAGCCACCTGCATGGACAGTCTTTGAAGAGATGATCTTCACACTGTTCTAGACAATTTCAAGAAGATTTGCTGGACTATTTTTTCCATTCATCTCCACACTGACTTAGTAAAACCAAAAAAAAAAAAAAAAAAAAAGTGAACAGGGGTTTTTTTTTTGTTTGAATGCCATGAGATCTCAGGCTCCACCTAGAGAGCAAGCTAGACTCCTAAAGCAAACAAAAACCTTGTCTTTCCTGTGGTATGTTTAAGTAGACTGGTCCATGTTATACCAGCCGTTCATACCCGTAAAATCCAATTTAAGTCAAGAACAGTGAATTGTCACACACAAAAATACAGCTTTATAACAAGTTCTCACTGCAGGAAGAACATAGCAACCTTTGTGGATCAGGCTGGTACTTAAAAGACTAATCAGGAGAGAAAATGCTAGAAAGTTTCTAAAGAAATGATCCGGGTCAAACTAACTTACTATGAGATATTCCTCTGTATTGGTGCAGAGCAGGTCTGCTTTTCATTCCAATATATTTTAATAGTATTTTTCTTTTATTTTAAGGCAAATCTGTGCCTAGATATGATTCTTTTTTACAGAAAAGTTTTGAACACCTTTTTAAAAAATTAGAAGCATGTAACATTTTTCTAAGTGGTTTTAAATGGACCTGCACTTTATGCAGGACTATCAGTTCCATATTTAAACAGTGGCACCACCGGCAACTAATTAAAGTGCAATTTTATGCTGAAAATGTTTACTGGAGTACCTTCATGAGAAAAATATTCTTCACAAGTGGAAAACCCTTGTCTCTCTTTTTAAAAACAGCTTACTAATAAATCTGTTTATCAATAAACAATAATTTAAGATATTATTTTAAGAAATGGATCTTATATGCATAAACAGTCTTTCTACCATTAAAGATTAACAGAAACTTTTAAGCAAAAATGCAGTTTAGGAATTCTACTATTTTTCCTTCCTTTTAAAATCCAGAGCTGAAAGCTAAAATGAAAGTGCAAACCACTGCAACCATGAAATCATACATTGAAACTGCATCCTGAGCATCCTGAAGTGTCTGGTGGGTTATATTTGATACATAACACATTTTCCAGAGCACTTCCTGTTCTTATCACAATAGCTTTGTAGCTATTTAGGGAATTTAGTCACTTCAGCAAGTCTTTGCACATAAATAAAGACTGAGAGCACAAAAGAGAAAGTATTTTCAAGGCTTTTAAAAGAGATAAGAGATTATACAGAATATATTTTACCATGTTACGGGTTCTGCGTACTGAAAATTAGTGTTATGTTTTTCTTTATAGGCCAGTATTTCTGTTTGTCAAATTAGAAGTCAACAGTAAGATCTAAAATCCTTTCTCTTTTGAAAAGAGTCTGAAATGGTACACTCGTGAACACCACAGTGGTGGTAACAAAAAAGGCAATCACTTCAAAGTTTCCTGTGTACTCCAGTGCATGGCATTCATCCTGTAAGATAGAAGGAGACAAAGAAAACAAAATATTCATCATCTCTTTGGGAGCTGGGAAGAAGTGGACCTGCAGATCCCAATAGGATCCTTATCCCTCAAAGAAAGGAGGACTGTGAAAGAAGAGTTTATTGCGAAGCTAACCCAATAAATGCTATCCTTTGGTTCTGTGTGGCATTTTTAAATGTTTCAGTGTCTAAAGATCACTGACAGGGCTCTAGAATCCTGCTCCACTTACTAGCCCTCACAAGAACAAACATTTTAGAGAATTGATCTGAACCTTGGGGCACCTAAGTCATTTTTCATTTCTGAAAATATTGGCCACTGATACATTTCACGCAAACAGTTATAAGTTAAATAGGAGAAACTTGTTTCCTTTTCCTGGTACACTTATTAACTCCTTGTTTCTATTCTGTTGTACACATGTTATCATCCACATATAAGTCTTCCACTTATTTGCTAGAAATCCAGACATGAGGTGGTTAGGGTTGTTGAGGTTTTTTCCCTTCCTTTCCTGCTGGAAAGTGAAGGGCAAAACAAAAGACTGGAATCAGTTTTTTCCATTTGTTAAGCAACTCTATGCAACTGAGGATGCAGTTGGTGAGATTGACAAGAAAACAGAAGTTTGCAGAAGCTTTACATGAATTTTCATGTAAATGAAATTCATCTACATGAATTTTCCAGGGTTCAAAGACGTCCTGTATGGCAGATTCATTTTACTTTGAGAAAAACCACTAAACAATTGATTAAACTATCCAATTATCAATGTAGTAGTTTAATTTCTATTTTGTGAAAAAATTACTAAAAAGGATATTTGAAGTTATCACAAGTAGTGTATGTGCCACACTATATGAGTCTCTCTGGGGAGTGAAATACGTTATGAACAAAGCCTTCTCATTATCAATAAAAAAACGTAAAAATTATTTTCTCATCACTGGGAACTTTAGAGTCCCAAATATTGATCAACACCCTACAGTAACAAACACAAATACAGATCAGTATTATTGAATTTTCATCTTTATCTGATTTTATACGTGTATATGCATATAAAACAGTGTCATTACTAGTAAGTCTACCAAAAGGCCAACTGCACAGGCAACAGCATTCTTACTTTTTTTTTTTTAAACTTCAGTACCTATCCTTGAATTTTTTTTTCTAAAACAAGGTTTAATTTTATTACAGACTTTAGAGTGGAGAACTGCTGGGTTAGCTTTTTCACTGCAATGCTCTAGTTGTAAATAGCTTGAGTAAAAGTTGGAAAATTCACAAGATCAAAACCTACCAATGTAAAGCAACAGTTATTTTCCTCTTTTTTATCATCAACTGTTATTTTCCGCAGAGCACACCTCTGCTGTTATTGCAGCACAGCACATGCTGAAGCTATGTACTCTTTCCATCAGGTTCACTGTGAATTAAACGATTTTTGTTACAGCAAAGACCTTTTGCTCAAGATAGAGAAATGACTTGAGTCTCCATCAGATATTAAAATCACTTGTAGTCAGTGGAAAGAAACTATTGACAATACTGGGCTTTGGATCACACCTTATAAGAAGCTTCCCTTATATGTCACATTATGCTAATTTTTCTCCCCTGATATTTTTCACATTCTTCTTTCTATGACGCTTTATTACTATCCAGTCTCTACAGCAATAAGAAAACCATTCAAACATAATCGGGTATCTCCTTGCTAAAATAGTAAAATTACCAGATTCTTCCCTTGCTCAAAGTTAATATTTCATTGTACACAAGAATAATATTCATACACAACAGCCATGCTAAATGTTGCCCTTCTTAAATCTCAGTGTGTTGCACAAAGACATACTCTTAAAGATGGCATTACACATAAGTCAACTTCTAGTGTTATCAGATTGCGTATGCATACCAAAGAACACATTCAATTAGGGCATTAATGATTTTTTTTTTCATCATTACTAGTACAATGGGGTGATGTATTAGTATCTGCATGTGTAAATAAATTCAATTAATGAGTTAATTGCACAGAGACATGAAAATTAGTTTAAACAAGTCAAATCATAAACAGCTCAGAAATAAGAAAGTGTGCTTGTAATGTAATTAGAGTTCTAATATGCTAGTAACTTTAATAAACTGGTTCTTAATTATATGGCAGGTCAAAAAATATTTCAAATTATATAAAAAGGAGCTTTTTACTGCTACACTGCAGAGTCTAGCTGAGTTTAGAGAAAATGATCCATGTTAATGAGATCAAAATGCTGTTATCTAGAATAATAAATACGAATTTTTTAAATTTTTAATAGAAATGCGTCTCCAAAGTGGTCTAGATGACTGAACAAAGCATTACTAACTGCAAGAAACTAATCGTGCCATGATCTACATGTGACTGAATTATACATTCATATAGTGCTCTCCCAAAAGCTTTTCAGAATAGTAAAACAACTGCTAGAATAAAATATTTGGTAATATTTTAATATTAATCATCATAAATTAATCTTATATTAATACAATGAACAGTACTGCTGCTCAAAAAGAAATGAGTTGTATGAAGTGATGACTCATGGAAAAGGCCATCTCTCTTGTTATTGTGTAATTGTGTGTTAATTTATGGGGCACTGAGATCTATGAGCGGTGCACTCAAGGTCGCTGAATTCCATTCACCAGGCTTCCTCTTATCTGTCAAGTTGTAGTGCTCACTGAGAACACTTGTGGTGGAAGGGCTCCTTTCAGGTGGCTGGTCAGTGGACTGGGGGATCATTATTAGCGATGATCAGATTCACTGAAGAGAAGAGCTAACATCTTAAATGCTGAGGACAGTATTTTTATTCAAATTTAAAGGACAACTAGCATGTATTACTCTAGCAATTTACAACCTGTACTTAGGAAAGCACAACAAGGAAAAGCCCCAGAGAGAAAGAAAAAATCTGCTTATCTACAGCAGTAACTTTACTTGTTAGCTTTAAATTTGAATACAAAACCTGCTATACTGCTGGGACTTAGAATAGTTTAAGTGTATGAACAAGCTCCTAAAAAACATGAATTTCACTAAGCTGAAGTCCACAGTACTGATTCTTGCTTGCTGTGCATTCTTTGCTGTGGGCTGGACACAGCGGAGTGGGGATGACGTGCTGCCCCAGTCCCAGCCCACTGCATTGGCAGAAGAGCAACTATGTCCCAAAATCCTGATCTCCCCAACAACCTTGAAATGAGGAGTAGCCATCTGCATCATCAACTGGTTAAAATTTCAATAGCAACTGTCATGAATATTTAATTTCTATACTAAGCAAGCAATAGTTTCCCCCGTAATTGGGGGATGCAATTCCAACCTAAGTAGCATGAGACAAAGCCATTACTTGCCTGCTTTTTAGTTCCAAGAAAAATCTCTAATATTTATTTATTTATTGAATCCACAGTCCAGTAAATTAATGATTAGTTTTACAGGAAGAAGTGGCTAAGAGGATTTTCCTAAGAAGTATTTGTCTAAAGCTCCTACAGTAAAGTCTGAATGGAAAAGATACAGAGGGAGGAAAGTATTTTCCTGCCTAAGGCACTTATACAGACCCATTATCATCCTATCTTGTGACTCATACTATTAAGCAACTTGATCATAAAAATCATCTCCAAAAGCCATTATCTGCACCATTTAAAGGTGCAATTATAATCTTTAAAAAACAAAAAACCCCCAAAACCCAGAGTTTTAGTCCAGAGACACAAATGACTGCTTTTAGTTTTTAACAAACAAGGTAAACTACTGGGATTTTCTAAATGTCTTGAAATTTGGTCCTAGGGACTGCCCTCTGGAATTAATAATTTGGAAATCTTAGCATATCCTTCTCATTTTTTACAAGTCAGTGGAAATCAATTACTGATATTTTTACAATATGCCACACTTCCCTTAATTGGATTTGCTCATGTTTTTATGATTTTTTTTACTCCTTAAGAATGAAAAACATATTTACCTATTCACTCAGAGCTGCCTTGAGACAGGGACAGCAGCAAAAGGGAAGCAGCCCGTCACTCCCCCAGGAACTCACCACTAGAGCAAATGGCACAGGGACCCCAAAGACATTCAGGTTGAAACATGTATCTATTCTCTTTTTCTGTAAAGAAACAGCAGTAGAGTAGGGATATTAGCCTGGACTGAGTGGGATGGCAGGGGAGGGTAGGGATGAGGGCAGCAAAGAGAGGATGGAGGGGTTCAGTGCTTTTGTATCTGTGTGATAATGGAGCGGGACACAGCAGCACCGCTGACCTTTCAGGTTCTGGTACTATTAACAAGACGTGGATCACAGGTACCTAATCTGTCACCCTGAAGTCCAGCAGGGATGAGTATTCACTACTCCAGTGACTCGTCAGTGCACATCTCCAGAAAAAACAGCCTTCTTACATTTCCTTACAGCACTCTTATTACACCCCTGCCATAAATCAGAGCATATATGTGCTATTTCTGTCCTTGCCTGACTTTGAAATCACCTGCATATCTTTCAATAGCATATAACTACAAATGGCTATTCAGCAGTCTCTGTTGTTTTCAACGCTTCCATGCAAAAAGATGTTACCAGGAGCGGGACAATATACTTTTTCAGCTGAAAGTAGTTTTTCATACACTGAACTCTAGCAGAATACTAAAGAGCTCCCAGAATTTCACAAAAAAAGGAAAAAGATATAACTAACACACAAAACTGTGTAAAAACTTCTATTTTTAAACAAAGTCCTGAAGCCTGATGCCCAAATACCTTCGGAAAGCTCTTTCTGGGTCTTTATTTACATTAGTTACTGCTAGGCTGTCAGCCAAGGGCCTGCTGCAGAGAGCCAGCCAGCCCCTGAACACACCGATCAGATCCACACATCTAACTGCCCTTTTGGTACTTCCCCTTTCCAAACACATGAAAACAAAGCTTGGAATAAAATTTACTCTTTTGCTCTCAGCAAGAACTAACGCAATAAAATCACACTGGGTTAGGAAGCCACTTTTGTAACTGATTAACTAGTTTTCATAGAAGAAAAGGCATGTCGGTAGCATTTTCATTGAACTGCTTATCTACAACAATCACCACTCACCTTCGCAAATTTCTGTTTTTAAAAAGCCAGTACCTTTGTTTGAAGTAAGTAATGGAATGAAAAAAACATTGTATATGGTGTCATATTTTGTTGTAAAAGAAGGTCTGGACATTGAGATTATGAGAATTAGCCATTCCTTGGAACTACCAAGCATAACACAGAAGCAGCAACATGGTTTTTTCTGTAGCTGAAGCTGCAGCACGCCAGTCAAGCACAGCGTGTGCAGGAGTCTTGGGCTCTTGATTTCTTTGGACTTCTCTTGCCTGGCTACTGGAAAAGCCTCGTAGAGCAGCGACCTGGCTCATATTTCATCATTTCATCATAACGATAACCAGCAGGATAAAATACCTGGGCCTCGGAATATTTGCAAGAGTCCCATAATCAGTCGGTGACAAAACAAAAAAACTTGCAAAAGCCTTAAATACCTAATGAAAATAGCCCCAGAAGAACCTGTGCTTTCACTCTGCCTGGAAAAAGTGTGTTAGTATGATGAACCACAGAGACAGGCAATTCCCTCCCTTAAACCAGTATTTTGGCGTTTTTTCCTAAACATCTTTCATTTAAAATGTTATGCCAATGGGATCATATCCATAGAAAATCTTGGGCCATACCACATTACCACTGCCTGGAAAGCAGGAAAATATTACTCATGTACTACATAAGAGGTTAAATTCATTAACAGACAGGAAGTTCCATGCTACTCCCACAGGAGAAATAATATAAAAAGCTGAAGTCTTAGATAATACAACAGTCTGTTCTCCTTTTCTAATCACCCCACTTTCTTCTCTAAGAAGGAAAACACCCTGTGAATAACCCATGTCTCAAAAACAACAAGAGAAAGATCTCTATTTTACTAACAGGTAGAGTGAGGTACATTTATTTTCACATAGTGTCTGAGAAAAACTAAAAAGGCTAAATTTCCAAAAGGCGAAGCTTTGCAGTCAAACCCCAGAGCTCTTAACGCCACCATGAAGAGTTTTTCCATCCAGCTCTCAGTTTCCAGTTCCTCAGTACCAGCCCCATCCTCTGCAAATCCTCTGGTATGCGTCTGTCCAGCACACCCCAATTTTCCAGCTCACAGAACTGAAGGGTTTGCAAAAACAGGCATGTATATACAGCTGTATCTGAGACAGCCTAGAGACATAATTGAAGGCAAGGCTGCAAAATTCAGCTTAGTCCACACAGAGCTCAGGGCTTCTGCTGTTTGAATTCAGTCTGTTGTCAAGACAGTTCAAGAGTGTCCAGCCCTGGAGCACACTCCCTGTGTCTATGGATGGCTCTATCCTGTCATACATACCATCCATTTTGAGCTCTGAACCTAAAATCTGGAATATCTATTAATTTTTAAAATAGGTAATATATAAATCTTGTAAACAGTCTGATTCTTGATTCTGTCCAATTTGTACAACATATCAGAAAAATACCAGGCAGAGTAAAGATCCAAGAATCTTCATTAAAATCAAACTTAGTTTCTGCTGCCAAATTTCAAATAAAATGCTAGGTTGACATTTAAAACACCTTCTTGCACAAAGGGCACTGTTCATATTGCAAAAAATTAATTAACCAGATCTCACATACTTTTATGTATTGTAATTCATGGATTACTGAGATTCATAATTGAATAATATGTAGATGTCACCTAGAGGTACTAAACCAATTCTCCTACTTGTAATTGCCTGACTAAGTAAGAATGACACTAACTTTAGCATTTTCTCTCTGATTAAGGCTGCTATAGATTTGCGGTTGCCTCCATGTAATATAAATCAATAAAGAATAATTTTCCAGGCAGTAAATCAATTGTCAGTTCACAGACCCTAATATCCCTGTGCAGGATTTATCGAAAAAATGAATGGCAGTCTTGTTAGTGGACGTACAACATGCTTTACAGGCACACAACGGTGTAAGGCCCAGTCTATTACACACACTGCTGTACCTGCCAAGTTCATTAACGCTTTCCTTGCCTTTTAGAACTGTGTTGAAATAGGAGGTGAACAGGCATCTTAACAGAAAGAAAGAAAACTAATAAATTGTATTTGCACTATACTCCTCCACATTAGCATCTTTGTGTCCAGATATTCCCATCTCTCCCATGGAAGCATGCCACTAGGCAGAGTGAATGTTGTGAAATTATTAGCCAGTAGATAGAGCTGAGACTTAGATTTTAGTAGTTAAGCTGTCTGAAAAAGCACCAACAGGAAAAAAAAAAAAAAAAACAAACCACACACATTGGAAAATGCTAACCTGATTAGATCCAAGCATTTTGTATGCATATTTTTGTCAATTTTAATCTTTTTTTTTTAAATCAGATCAGATTCCTTTTTCTATATTTCTCTTCTCGACTTTTATACAATACTGCACTGCTACAGGGTACAGTTCTAGATCCAGTGGACCTCTTCCTGGATCTGTCATGGTATTGTTCATGTTTCCACATAAAAGTTAATTTTTTTTTGTCACTAAGAACTAGTTTTATTATCTCAGTGCCAGAAACAACGTGCCAAATGGTAAAGGGCTACTGGTAAAATCATATCTAGACAGCTTGGAAGTCCCAGTCTGTCAACCTGAAGAGCACGCACAGGTGAAGAGCATCCATGCAGACCACACCCCAGCATTAGACGGAGTGAGTGTAGCTCCTTCTTGAGGGAGGTAAATGCATCTTAAAGACACTCAGCAAAAACATACAGTTGTCATTATCTAGCAATGAGCAACAGGCACATTCTTTGCCAGTGTTGGAGGAAGATTGCAAAGATGACTCTACCTCCTTCACAGACAACTGCCAAGGGCAAGTTTAGCCCCATCTAAAGTGGGAGCTAAAATTTTAAAAATCATAATAATAATTTTAAAAACCCACACCATGGGAAAGTGTCAAGAAAGAGTTTTAAGAGACAGTTCAAAAATCTGTTCTATGACAGTCAATCTGCATCACTGTAATTCACTTTCGAATCATTTAGCAATGCCACCAATGTCACCTTTAAAAATGAAAGGTATTTGAACTTTTCTCTGTACAAAGAACAATGGTTGCTCTCTTTCTTACAAAGCAGTGGAAAGAAAAAGTAAAATAGAAGCTATACACATAGAATTTTATGCAGAGAAGGCAAAAATTATGCCTTATGCCAGACTGTTATGAAGAAAGAACTTGTCATAAATTCAAACTAGGCTCATTCTCTTACACATAAAATAAAGGTTGAGTGCAACCTTCAAGCAAAGGAGACAGAAAATGTGCAGGCACTGTAATATCCACACTCTCCCACAGTGCTGAGAAAATAGGGCCTTAATTATCCAACATTGTTGTCACCTAAAGTAAGAACTAATGCTCCCCCACTGGTTTCTGAAAATATGTTCCACCCTCAATTCAGTATCAAACCCACACTGCATACTCTAACTTCTCATCCTACTTCCAAGGTTTGTATTTTTTGGTATTGTGAATTTCATGTCTTTGCTGGGAAATAAATAGAATTGGACAAAAAGTATTCATTAAAACCCATTTCTCAAACAAAATAGCCTTCAAATGAATACCATTTTCCCCCCAGCCCCTGCCATTACTGATGACATTTTTCAATACAAGAGTCAGATTCTACTTAAAACCAGTTTGTGGATTCTTTTTGTCAAGATAAGTTATGCACATCTAATCTGAGAGAACGGCACATTTAGTGGTTCTAAGAAAGAAGGAAAAATAAGCCAAACTCAAACTATTAATTCATACATATTTGTCTTTTGACATTTATTTAAAGTAAACTTATTTTCTTGCTCTTCATTCTTCTTGTCACACAATAAATATTTTCAATCAGCTAACCCTAGAATAATACGGTTTAGGCTGAAAGGGAAGTTTGGAGGTCTCCAGTCCATTCCCCTGCTCAAAATAGGTCCAATTAGTTCAGGTTGCTTAGGGTCTTGCCTGGCTGAGTTTTCAGCATCTCCAGGAATGATATTCAAAAACCTCTTTGGGCCCCTATTCTACTGTTTGATTATTCGTGTGATTTTTTTTTTTTCCCCTTATATCTGACAAAATGAAGTTACCATTCATCCCTACCACTTGCACCCTCCATGATGAATCTCCCTCCAACTTCTCTAAATAAACTGGATCCTGCAATTTATTTTCTTCTGTCATGAGAAGTATCCAGAGACTTTCTCTTTTTCCAAAAGCCCCAGCTGCCCAATCCTGCAAATTCCCACCCATTTCCTGCTATTCTCCTTGTAGCTTCTCCAGCCAAACAGGGCCTTTTCCAAATGACTTCTATCCTATAGCTAGCAAATAATGCATAGAGAAACACTGGGAAATGACAGAAGGACCTGCTAGAAGCTATTTTCCTGCCACATAGCATGAAAAATTTCTCCTTTCTAACTGGGATTTAGAAGTGACCAGTAAATGACCAGTAGCTACACGTCATTCTTAATTTTGTATTTAAAACAAAAAAATGTAAATCACGGAGAGGAGAACATCCCCATCCTTCCACTGTAACCACCTGATGACTAGAAGTGATGGCAGTCAAGCTTCTGAGTAAGCCATTAGATATACTGATGATAAAAGGAAATGTTATGATATAAAAAAAATACATAATGCTATTATATAAATTGACAAACATTACAATTTAAAACCACAAAATCAGCTTTCTAGAACTGGAAATTTGTGCATAATTAACATGTTTGTCACTTTGCTGAGGCTGGGGATTGCCGGCTTTCTTTTCAACATTACATTTTCTTGCTTTTTTCCCCATCTTCTCTTTATAAACTGAATGAGAAGGATACTCAATGCATCAACTGAACGCAAATTTTAAAATAACAGAAAAAAAGATGCACCAGACTTAGAACCGGAACTTGATTTTTTTTCTACAAAGTTTGACTAAAGGGAAATTGTTCCAAGGAATTATTTCATGAGAAAGAGCTTAATTCACTGCTTACATATGAACCTGAGTAACATAGGTTTCTCCTTTAAAAAGCAGAGTGAACAAAAACTGTTCTGACATTCCTGAAATGTTTCATTTCATTATTCCCCACACTATTCCAAACAATGCTTTGGAAATAAATCTAAATATTTCTAAATAGTTTCAATACTATTTTATCATCTGTCTGTGCTGCTGTAGGACTTTAGACAGCAATTCCCACTCAATTTCCTGGCTGATCTACATCTCCCATAAATTACTGGCACCTCAAGCCTCCTGCACAATACCACACAACTTGCAGGGCAGCCAAGGATTACAGCACACAACACTGCCTGAGTCCTCTCACTTGGTTTTGGGGTGTAGTTTGTCACAAATGATTGCAACCAATATTATAATGTTTATTACTTATTCAGTCCAAAGAAAAAATTATTTCAACAAATTTACCTAAAATTGAATGTTTCATTCCCCACATGTGACTTACCACCTTTGAGGAGAATGAAGAAAGACAAAACCAAACATTTTCCATGATAAATTTCTGAGAAGTTTTGTGCAAGAACAAAGGAATTATCCACTAGCTCTACAATAACCATTCTTTCACATGAAAAAAACAAACTAGAGGCAGGTAGCTAAGTGAATATGCTTACACCTCCACACACAACTCAACACCACTTCTGCATACGTTTCAGCATGAACTTTTTACTCCGTGCAGCTGAGTACGTGCAGAAAGCACCCATTATTGCCAGTGCTGAGAAGCTCAGATTGTATCCCGATCTACCTATCCCACTTACTGCATAAACACAAAGTTGCTCAGGTTATACATTCGATTTGCAATACCAGTTTCCAGAAAGTCCCTAATGAACAAGACTCCACACAAAACTTAGAACTGGGCTCAATTCTCCTCCCAGCTCCAGGTCTCATCTTTGCTATAGAAGATTTATCTCGCACACAGCGACCTAATTCCAAGCTCCTGGATGAGAGGAAGTGTATCAGATGCCCTTCTTGTGGAAACTATTCCATTTTTTATCAAATCACTCAGTAAAGAGAGAAAGAATAGCAAAGAATATTGCTGTTGCCTAGGGGAGCTGAGAGGGCAAAGACTAGGTGTCTAGTCCCTGTCTCAGTTACAGCTGCTGGATGTCAGTGAGTATCTGCTTAACATAAAACGGAAGCACTCAATGCAGGGACTGTGAAATATTGAGCTGTTAAGTGAAGAGGGGATTATGACCAAATCCTCCTACTCCTGAGGTTATGTTGTATAAGAGTAATCTTAGCTTCATTCTTGAAAGCAAATCTGAAATGATCCAGAGCTGGTGTGAACCCCATTCTGAGCCATCACCCGGGAAGCCTTAAGGGCTGAAAACTGTGTACTGAAGGACACGTGCCAAAAAAACACATACTGAAAATCTCAATCTTGTGTTTTCTGTCCCACTTAACTCTTCTGCAGATCTAGCCCAGGAACCTTAAAAACTTTAGAAGGCAACACGGTTCACAAGGGCTAGCCATGCTGCCATGCTCACAGAAAACCACTCGAGCGCTATTCCTGTGGGTTAGACTCTTTTTGAAGATTTCAGAAAGTTGGAATGTTTCCTGAGGCACACAGACTCTGAATGCCTCCCTTCTGCTATGCTCACGCTTTCCACACTCACACTCAGGAAAAACAAATTCAACATGATGCCTGGGTCTGATCTATATGATCTATATCAAATGATGCCTTTACATAGGGTCTGATCTATAGCCCCAGAAAGATGTTCCTACTGACACTAAACTCCAAGGTAGGTGGCTAATTTCTATTAATAAATTCTAACCATACTTCTACATTGAGAACAGTATTAAACAGTCTAACAGATCCCGATGGCTGGATGACTTGCCTGAGATGCAGTCAATATTTTCTTTTAAATGAGTTCAAATATGTCTACAGCTTTTCTGCTATAACAGGTCATCACTAACAGTAATCCAATTTACCATTTTTTATGTATGTGCATCATTTTTAATACTTGATCACTCGAAATATATCAGAAACAAGAGAGAAATGGAAGGAGATCTCATCTGCAAAACTAATTTCATTGCAAAGACACCCAAGCTGACAAGGGATTTGAACTCAAGAACAGTGAACATAAGCTTCATCCAATAATTTCAGAGCTGATTTTAGCCCTATTTTGTTTATTTTTAAGGCTTTTGTGCATATTCTCCTCTATAATTTGCACATCACCTTGTTCATTATTGAAATAGCATTTCAGTACATGTCTAATCAAAATAATTACTACAAATTGTTTAGAACTGTGAAGCATGTGGGACTAAGCTTTCAGTTCAGCAGTAAGTCTATATAATCACACAGAGAGCTGCTCTAGAGACTTTTTATAAAGTAATCAAATTGTGAAACTTAGCAATGCAATTGATTTTCTTGTCAGAAGATCTCTATCACTGCCTGGAATGCCAAATGGCTGATGAGAAATTCATTCACCTACAAGCCTGGGAGCAATCACCCACCCACCAAAACATTTGAGTAGGTGGGGGGTCTGTTTTAAATGAGTCACCTAATTATCTGCAATACACTGGTACAGCAAAGCAAGAAACACTGAGGAATATGCATTTTACTCAACAGTTTCTTTCTTTTTCATTTCTCATTGGCACTTTTTCCTTCTCAAATAAAGCTCTCTTCTTTTATGCCATGTCAGAAAAGACTCATGATAATGTTGTAGCATTCAATGAGGAGCTGCTTCATTAACAACTGAGTTATGTCACATCCTTTCATACCTTGCTATATGACTGCAACAACTTGACAAGACAAACCCTAACACAATGCATCAGCCAAAGTGGATAGAGAGATATCGCTTTCAGAAGCCTGCTGTCATGACAGGATTTCTTTATTTTTTGCTCTGTAGGTTCTCCTTGCTGAAGGCTGCACAGGTCTTTCAAATACATCTTGGCAGGCCACACACTGACTCATACATCCTACTGTTATCCACTAACTAGCCACATGGCACAGAACAGTTTGAAGTAAAATCGTAGACAGTACCACAGTACTGTACACAAACTATTATTCCTTTTCAGCTTTTAATTTGGAATTTCCAAACACAAACAAAAGGCATGCTATTATGTGGGGCTTCATACAGTGTTCCTGATTTTTCTATTCCCTGCATGGTCTTTTCCATAACACTTCACCTTGCCCAGTCTGTTTTCCAGGCTGAATACAAATACTTAATACAATACAGTTTCATTTCTCAGGACTATTATAGGAATGCACTAATGGTTAAATGGACTAAGAATTTTTTCAATAGTGGCTAGGGGACTCAAACATTCAAAGGCAGCAAAAGACTTACACATAAGTACAAGATATTGTTTTTAACCACTTTCTCCCCAGGCAGAGTTGCTGGAGACCAGGTTGTACCACTACAATCTGCGGCTGATTTTCAAACGTGCCTCAGGAGACTAAGGTCTGCAAGAACCACTAAAATTCAGACTACTTATGCTCCTAAACTCCATTTTGTGCATTTAAAAGGTTCATCCTACTTCACATATTAGCCACAAGCTTTGTGGATGAGTACAATCATCATAATGTGCAAATTAAAAGTACACATTTCTAAGGCTAGGAAAACTGTATGACAAAACTCTTTAACAAAGTTATATGCAGGGGGTTCATTTCATTGGAATGCTGAGTGCTGCAGTTATTAGTGAACCCACTTATCGTGTGCCCTGTGGAAAGCTATAGGTGGTAGCCACTCTTCTCTTATGAATCACCGTATCTACTTCTGCTTTTACCTTTCTGGAGAAGTAACTCCCAGTTCATGATGTGGAACAATCTGACCTCTCCAAGTCTCCATTTTATAGACAAGAATTTGTAAAAGAGAGATAAAGATTTTATATTATAAATGCTGACATTCTTCTAATACACTCAAACCCCCTAGAAGATGGGAGGAAATATGAGGCCTTGTTAGCCATGAATTTATTTTCATGTGTCTACTCAAAACATGCGATACAGTAATGTCACCAAAAGAATCTCCTTCACCACAATGAACTCAGATTCATACAATGATACTTGACACATGTCTTGTTTAAGTCAGACACGGTACTAATATTCAGTAGGATAACATGCCTGGCCACTTACAATGCTCACAAAACCAATTCTCACATGTGTGTTTTCCACTGACTTCAATATGTGTATTTTTCTGCTTTTTCAGACAGCTGATGCATCAGACAACACTTCCTGAAGATTAATTTTTCTGAGATTTTTGTTAAAGTCTAAATAATTCTAGAAATTACTTTCAAGAACAGAATGAAAAGGGAGCTCAATATTTTATGCTTAAGATTGAAATATCAAGCAACTAATTGACAAGCCAAGGTGAAAAGAAGTATCATCTAGCATACAATAAAGGATTGACGGGTACCTCACACGTTCATCATCTTAGCAATGCAATGCCAGTTAAAATACGGAACATCTTTATGTTTACTAGTGTTTTTACTGAGACACCAAAGATTTTAGTCCATTTGGTCATGCAATGGGGGCTTGTGTTCAGCAGAAGTCCTGGGAATGCTTTCCCAAGTAGCAGGGGTGAGCTTTCAAATACTGGCAAAGGGAAAAGCAAGGCATTTTACACAGCTCTTACTATGCATGTGTTGTTGGGAGACGAGCCAAGTGTGCTCCAGAGCTTGAACAAGATCTGCATGCTTAGCTCCAACTTCTCTAACTCAGCTGTTTCCATTATCCATCAACCACAGAGCACCTCACAAATATATAATGTGCTTGAATTATGTAGATGCAGATTATGAAGACAAACACAGTCTGACTATTTTGTCTGACCTCCTGCCCAAGAAAAGCCCTAGTACTTCCCTAACCGAGCATCCCTTGAACATCACTTCCAAACTTGAATTAAGATGCCAGAGAATGCAACAGCAAAGGTGAGTTATTCAGGAAGTTAATTACCTGTACTACTAAAGCAACGCACCTTATTTCTAGGTCTGAGTGTGCATCTCATTATACATCTATGCAGTAGAACAAAGAAACTTTCACTTTCTCAGCCCTTATGTACACACTGATTAAATTCCTCTCCAGTTCTCTGATAAAGACAATGGACTGTACTCCTTGAATCTCTCAGTGTAATATGTATTTAAGCTTACTCTTCCTCCAACATCTCAATATCATTCCTTAATGGTGTATTGTTTAATAGCCACTGCATCTTTATCAAGTAGTCTTTACTACTAGTAGTGTTTTTCTTGTTGAAACACTAATAATTTCTGATGATTCCAGGGACAGGCTGATGGGACTACTATTCAGGCAAATCCTCCAACTTCTTGTTTGAATCTTTCCCAGAGCAGTTCTCTGCCCTAGAGACAGAAGTACTTTTCATTTAAGCATATTAAAAACACATCACTTTATCATACTCTGCTTTTCAAGGGGAAAAAAAAAATAGCGCTCTGATCAGGAGCTTCTGCTGTTATTTACCATTTTACAATCGTTGGGCCCTTTGTGAATATCACCAGTGCTAATCATATCATAGAATCACAGAATGGTTGGGGTTGGAAGGGACCTTAAAGATCATCTAGTTCCACCCCCCTGCCATGGGCAGGGACACCTTCCACTAGACCAGGTTGCTCACAGCCCCGTCCAACCTGGCCCTGGACACTGCCAGGGAGGGGGCAGCCACAGCTTCTCTGGGCAACCTGTGCCGGTGTCTCACCACCCTCACAGGGAAGAATTTTTTCCTTCTATCTAATGTAAATCTGCCCTCTTTCAGTTTAAAACTGTTACCCCTCATCCTATCCCTACATCCCCTGATCAAGAGTCCATCCCCAGCTGTAGCCCCTTTAAGTACTGTCAGGCCGCTCTAAGGTCTCCCCGGAGCCTTCTCTTCTCCAGGCTGAACAACCCCAACTCTCTCAGCCTGTCCTCATAGGGGAGGTGCTCCAGCCCCTGATCATCCTCATGGCCTCCTCTGAACTCAGTCCAACAGGTCCATGTCCTTCTTAATACTCTCAGTCGTCATTTCCCTTCATTCCCTCTCTTCTTTCTGATATTCCACTCTAACCACCTCCCTTCCACCCACAGCACAGTGAACAAATTACCCTGAATCACAAAGCTCCTGCTGACACTTCTCTTCAAAACATTCCATTCTGGACCGCTTGTTTTTTCAGACTATAACCCTACCTGGAAAACAAAGAACCACCTAATTTTTCTTCTCCTATATGCCTCCCCACAAGTTAGGCTACAGTCAGTTTTTATCCTAAGTCTCAGGTCCACTTTCATTGTCATCTAGGGATGTGTAACCTACCAAAAGACTTCAAGTACAGCAAGTGATCCCAAGAGTCAGATTAAAAGGAAAGAACCTCCAAAGAAGTAAATTTGAGTGGCTTCATCAAGTGGATAAAGCTATACTGGTTTTTATTAATTAAGAGTATTGCTCTACAGTGTTTAGTAAGTTTTACTGTGAGGTGACTGAAGAAAACATCCTTTTTCTCCTTGTAAATCTACAGATGTTTCCCTGCACATTCACAGTATTAGAGAAAAGACTGTCATCTGTGACAGTGGACCTGCAGCATGGAAAGAGACACTGCACAGTAACACAGACACTAACAGTCTTTTCCTTCGGATCAAAAATCTTCCATAAGCATACATTTCACTAACCTAGGCTACAGAAAAAGTTGAGTACAATCTGGTTCCACACTCCTTTGTAGCATACAAGCTCAAGTGGGGTGGAGAGGGTATGACTCATCTGAAGATCATTTGGAGGTGGAAAAGGTACAAGTAGATGATCCATTCACCTATCTCACCTTAATACTAAAGCCTGTACCAATATAGAGAAGCATAAACAGATTCCTCTGGCTGTTGAAGATCTGTCCTCATATTCTCTCAACTGCTACAGTCTTTCCCCCAGTGAGCTACCATTTTAACCAGTCTCTATAAAAAGAACTATTGGAGTAAAAGAAGCTCATTCCAGACTTGCAAAATCTTGTCCGACCTGAAGACAACTTTTACAAAGGCTCAGGCATTTCTTGCCTTTTTTTGTTAACGTTCAGCACAACGCAAACTTTCTTTTTTTTTCCTAACTACTTTTATTACATCTTTCTCTCTCATTCTCTCATTTAAATAAAAGCCCTGGAAACCTATGGTTTCATAGATTGCCCACAACCCACAATTTATGGATGCTACTTGCAACCTTCAAAAGCTTTTAAAAATAGTACTGGATCTATTATTGTGAATTACAGTAATTGCAGCAAAGATTTAAGAGGCACTTTGAGAAATTTCAATTTCATGGTATGTTTCTGAACCCACTTCCTTGGCATCTGGGGGAAAACGCAGTTATGTTTTGTGAAAGAGCTTTTCTTCATATCTTTTGATATAAAGTTTCAACTGAAACTTCAGTATCAAGATTTCTCTTAAAAAAAAAAAAATAAATGCTGGGTTTCTAATTCAAACTGCAACAGAGGGGAAGACTGTGTAAGACTACAGCTTCACCTCAGCTATATGAGTGTAAGAAAAAGCAACCCCATCAGCAGAGAACAGCCTTTGGGATCTCCATTTTCTTCAACTTTCTTGGAGTTTCTTTTTCCAAGGTTTTAAATTGAAGGGCCTGATGTGGTCAATATACTCTTAGATGAACTATCAAAACTGAACTTAAGAACATGCTATTCATGAGAACATGAGTACATTTGTGCTGAAGAAGTAAGAGTTCATTGATATATAGGACTGGAAGAAAATTCAAGCTGGAAACTCTTCAGCTTCCCTTACACAGCCTGCCCACTACCCTATCACAAAAACTGATCACTTGCACTTGGAGAGGACAGGAACCATGTAACAAATCAATAAACTAAGCAAAGAGGACAAGGTTTCCTCCTTTACTTTGTCCTTCTAAAAAAGCAGTTTTTCCTACCTTAATCCTAAAAGTATCTCTACGGCCTGCACACTCAGGGTACAGGCTGGAACAGACACACCTACCACCTCACAGACAGACAAGAACTGAGCATGCAGCAAGACAGAGGAGAAACAGCGGCAAACATGATGATCTAGACATTAAAAATATCCTAAAAAAAAAAAGGGGGATCCTTAAGATCCTAGGGGCCTCACAAAGAGTTTGCTTTCACTGGGCTGAGAGCAGTCCTAGCAGAAAGGATCAGCTCACAAGGACAAAAGCAGATTTGAGACCAAGTCCTCCAACTTCCCCCAGTGACCTCCAGACCTTCACCCAGTGATTCCTTCCTCTTGAAAGAAAGAAAGAATAAAACCAAAATGTTCTAGTTAACATTCTTATAACAGCTGGGTTTCATAATTCAAATTCTTTCTGGTGGATTTCAAGTGTTCATTCCAGTGACAAATAGTACTTGAAATTTCTAGCTGATACTACTGTAATAGCTTGAAGTCTAAGTCTCATCAACTGGGCCATCACTGATGCAGACTCTGTTACATCCTCTGGAACTACTTTGTAAAATTTTGTAGACAAGCTCCTGAAATTTCCCCCTATCAATATACAAGGGAAATTCTCTGTCTGGTACAATATAGTAATTTTTACAGCTTTAGATGCCACCCAGGTGGTTTCCCTTAAAGTCAGCTTAGACCACCTCTCTCTTTGAAGCTGGAATGTTACACTTCATCCAGAGAAGAGGAAAATATATTTTTGCTCTCAATTTTACATAAAATGGGGAATGAATCAAAAGCAGTAAGTTCTTTCCATGCAACTATACTGGCAGTAGCAGAGTAACACAGTAGCAGAACAGAAGTATCTTGTCCCCAAAATACAAGCAACTTTTAAGAGGAAAAGAAACGATCATTAGAATCATTGGCTTTGACTTCTGATTTGTGTGCTCCTTGCAAGGCAGTTTCATTGATGGCTCATCAAGTTTTAAATTACTGGTAGGGGAGCAATCATGTTGTTCAGATACCAGGAGGATTAGCTATTACCATAGGAACAGGAGCTGAATCACATTCTCCTGTCTCTCTTCCCCTTCCCTCACCTCCAACTCCCTCATACTACAGATATTATCAATGCTTATGTTTGGATGAACAACCTGCAGAACCTTGCTAATACCAATCTTCAAATGACAGATTCAGACAACTGCTCTACTGATTAGACTCCTGCACAACTGCATTAGTTGGTGTTGGACTTGGTCTTAAATTTCCTGTTCAGCAGGTTTTGAAGTGAGTATCAAAATTTCACTGTCATGACCTTGAACTCTCTCTCTGAAATCGCCAGCCCCAGAAAGGGCAGAACTAAATCAGAGGAGAACAAAGACTCTGGACCTCTAAATTTGCCTTCTCAGAAGCAACAAATGAAGAGCCTCTTGGTTCCTTTGGATTAAAAAGAGAGTTGCAATCCTCCTAGACATGTGAATCCAAAACCACCCCCAAAAGTAGTTTTGTTTTTTCCTTTGGTGATGAAGCATACACTAACCAGAGGACAAGATGGAAGCAGAACAGACTAAGAGTTGTGGAGAGAGCAGGAGGGCAACAGAGGCTTAGGACATACTACTGCCTGAACAGTAAATGCAGTCAAGTCTATCACATAGAAGGGAGTATGTCAAATATTTACAGTCTATGTAAATCTTGTTACAACAGCATGGTGACAGCACAGTAAAGGGATTCCTTTCTCACTCTCATCTCTCCTTCATTTCTTTGAATATCAGGACAACAGAAATAAACTTGCCTCTTTCAGAGGCTGAGCTGGGCTGCCTCTGTTACTCTGACATACACAGACTCACGGGCATGCCAGCTCCCAAAATGCTCTCCCTGTACTGCACTGATCTACGTCAGTATTTGCTGCAGCATGGCAGAGGTTGTTGAATAAGCTCTTTCTGAAAAAACACTGTTAATGAAGCACATTTTTCCCAAGGTTTGGTTTGTTGTATTTTTCCCCCTACTGCTCTCCTAATGAAAAGATAACTACATTGCCCACATACTGTAAATACTAATAAGTGCTTCTGCTCTGTTTTGTATGGCTCAGATTCATGCAAATTTTGACATGACAAGCAAGCTTACTCTGTCCAATAGTATTTTATTATTTTAATTTCTCCAAATGCTGTGGATTTTATTCTATTTTACCATTCAGTGTGCAGAATTTTTACTTAACAGATGCTCCTTTAATAGGTCCCCTTAAGAAGAGGAATCTGGGGACCCCTCCTCTGCCTGGTATTAGTTTAAGCTACAGGACAAATCTGGTTTTATCGATATACATTTTTTTCCAAGTTAGCTGACAATGGGATGTCTAGTCAGAAAACTGCAACAATATTTCGTGAGTGGTAGAGGACATATTTGATTCCTTCAGGAATGTTCCCCACCAACACGACTGGTTTTCAATGGCCTTACTGCTTCCTTGTTAGCAATATACTGTAGAGCCTGGAGCAACATGCTACAGTTCAGAAGCCAGCCAACTATCACTGCTTTACAAAACAATTCTGTTGCTGAATCAATATTTTCATGGCCTCCAGCTACTAGAAATGTCATTATTTTTAGAGCTGCCAAAACACTGAAATGTCATTTTCAAATCAAGGCCTAGATGATGATCTCCATTACACTTGTATAATTGGATGTCAGCAGAATTACTTAGGATTTGCAGATGAAACTGCTCAAAATACAGCATCACCTTATTTATTTTCTACCTTGTCTCTTAAGCCATTATTTTTAGAACCCCTAATCGTGAGGGAAGGTAAGAAGCCAGAGACCTGACTCCTATTAGAACAGCTGTTATGGCTTCTTAATTCTCCACTGACCAACCTCCTCGCAGGCTGTTAAAGTTCTGCTGCAGCAATGGGTAGAAACGTCATCAAAAGAGCAGATCCCTCAGCTGGTACGCTGACCAGATACTCTTCCCAGCAAACTCCGTGCTCCTTTTGATCTTACTCCCTAGCTTTCGTTCTATCATTTATTTTCTCCTCTTCCTGTAATATTAGCCAAGTTTCTGGCAATCAGTTATTTTCCTGATAGGACTCCTGTGACTTTCTGAGCGCTGATAATCCAGAGAACAAATCCTTTACTTAGAAGTTCATTTTTTACTCTGTTACAGAGTTTTTTCTTCAGTTGATACCTCATAACACGATTGCACACACAGGAAAGATGCAGCTTTTAAGTATAACCACTGACCATACAGTTAGTAGTGGGGAACAGAGGCTATAAGGTATCCAACAAAAACAGTGATCACATAAATCTAAAAGGAAAGGAAAGAAGGAATGAGTAATTTATTTTTTTTTCCCCTATATGGCTATACCCTACTATTTATCATCATCATTGTGAAAAGTAGTGGAAAGGGAATGACATGAGCCAGAAGAGAGCTCCTGCACAGAGTGCAGGCCAGGCACAGCTGTATCAAACAAGCCAGCCCACAGTCTCTTGGGTCAGCAGATAACCAGCAACTGAAGAGAGTTAATTAATATTTTTGGTGCATGACCATGCTCTTCAGTTTTAATTGGTGACAAGTGAGCAACCAAAGAATTATAAGTGGAATTTCATTTATCTGTATAGAGCAGATCAATATTCACTCAGCATGCAACAACTCCTTGCATCTCAAAGGGATAAAATAAATTGTCAGTCAGCAGCATGCTTTTGTTGTTGTTGGAATTTTTCTAGCTAAATTATTCACCTTCTCCAAAGGCAGTCTGATAAATGTTTATTTCTTCATAATTGTGCTGGTTTTGGCTGGGGTAGAGTTAATTTTCTTCACAGTAGCTAGTATGGGGCTATGTTTTGGATTTGTGCTGGAAACAGTGCTGATAATTCAGGGATGTTTTCATTACTGCTGAGCAGGGCTTACACAGAGTCAAGGCCTTTTCTGCTTCTCACACTGCCCCACCAGCGAGCAGGCTGGAGGTGCACAAGAATTTGGGAGGGGACACAGCCAGGACAGCTGACCCCAACTGACCAGAGGGACATCCCCAACTGTATGATGTCATGCTCAGCCATAAACTAGGGGGCAGGTTGGCCTGGCGGTCGCTGCTCAGGGACTAGCTGGGGATCAGTTGGTTGGTGGTGAGCAATTGTTTTCATTTGCATCACTTGTCTTTCTTGGGTTTTATTTTGCTGTTATTTTCCTTTTCATTACAATTTTTTTAGTATTATTATTAATAGTATTACGACTTTATTTCAATTATTAAACTGTTTTTCTCTCAGCCCACGAGTTTTCTCACTTTTACCCTTCCCATTCTCTTCCCCCCCATCCTCCTGGGGGAGGGGAGTGAGTGGCTGTGTGGGGCTTTGTTGCCAGCTGGGGTTAAACCATGACAATAATGCATTCTAACAACTGATTTGTGACACTTGCAGTGAACAGAATTTAAATTCAGAGCAGGGCTCTAGGAAAATACTAAGTGGTACAAACAAGAGCGGGCTGCAAGAATTTTTTTTTCTCCACTTCAGATATTGCAATGGCCTCCCATGGTAGAAGGGGCACTAATTGAATTTAAGAGATGTAATAAGCGAGAAATTCTCCCACTCACTTCATATCACAATGAAAGCCAACTCAACAGTACTGGCAGTAGCAGCAGCACCAGAACAGCACATAAGCACCAATTTCACAGCCAAGCAGAAGAGACTGTGGAGATGTAAAGTTCACTGATGAGTGTTAGCTGAGGGCAGTCCTGTATAGCAGCGGTGAAAGTTTCACAGGCACTCTCTTCAAGAGGGTACAAAATCAGACTATCCATTTTGCCAATAATAATCCTTGACTGGTGTCATTTTTAACGTCACAGAAAATTTAGATTTCACTCATCCCTTATCAAAAAGTTTAACTGTATACTTCAACAGTATACTACAAAATCTGGAATCAGAGTCCTGGAAACAGAGGTAATTACAAATATAATTTCTACATTAAAGCATTTCAGATTCTGAAGTATTACCATCTCATGAATTTAACTTTGTTTTTACTAAAACATAAATCTTCTCTGTTAGTATGAGTTCTATTATTAGTTTCAGTGCTGAAGAGCATAATGCAGGCAAAGATGCATAATTCATGTTACGAAGAGCCCATAAAGACACGCACCTGCAAACTGCTATGAATATGACCATTAGTGTCAATTTGACTTCACATGAACATAGAGCTCAAACCTACAGTATGCTCAGAACCACGACAGAATCACAGTTGTGATTCAATGTCGGCTAACAAAAGACAATTTGAGAAGATCAGAGGGGAAGATTCTTGAGAATACAGCAAGATTAAATGATTATCCAGGGAAGTTAAATATTTTTCACTGTTTCGTTATCTTTGTTGAAAAGAACACTAAAGATAGAATTTCCTTCAAGAAGAACTGGGTCTCAGTACAGATTTTGAACGACGAGATATGCAGCACTGTGATTTTGCACAGAAAGCCTCCAAACAGAGTAATATGGCAGAAAGCTACAGTTAACTGGCAGAAAAAAAGAAAGGAGTTATGATCATTTGTGAAGTAGAAAGAATATGAACAATGCAATAAAAGATGATATAAAAAAAGAAACTGAGTAGCACAAGATGTAAACAGGATAAAAAATAAAATTAAAATCTGATGAGGCATAAAGGCGGGGTTCATTTAGGGGAAGGCATCGTAGGCAGGATGTTCAGAGCTGTTGCATTTTCATGTACATTGGAAGAGGGTGATACAGCTTTGATAGCAGCTTGCAAGGATGCTGCAGTAATCCAGATGGTAAGTTACAAGAGCCTGTTTAAAAGTCCTAATGGTAGAGAATAGAAAAGGGTAAACAAACTTATACTGCCCAATTTTGAACACGGCACATTTCTCATTTGATTCAAATGCTGCCGAGTTTACCTTATACCAGAGGGAAAACATAAATGTAGGGAGCAGAAAACTCTACTGCAGAAAAAAAATAATGAAAAAACCTTGGTGAACGTAGATTAATCTCTAATAATTATTTTAAAAGTCAGCAGAGAAATACAAATTGTACATCAGCTGTAATTTATATTAAATGCAGCTGTAAGTGCCACATGTGATATGACTACATCCTCAAAAACAGAAAAGGGGAAATATAACAGATGTTGTTGCTGTAAAACATTAGGCAACATGAATGACTCCACTAGTTTTCCTAAATAAAAATAAAAAAGCAAGATAAATGAACACTAAGGACCTAAATTCATAAAATATTAAATACCTCAGTTGATTCAGTATGTGACACCCTTTCTTGCTGCAAATCTCACAGCTGCTGCAGTGTAAGTGATGGTAAAGAAAAGAAGCAAAGGAATAGGCAGTGTAAAATGATGGGATTTTGACATAAGTCAGGGCAGATATGAGAGACCCTAAAACCTGTAATTTAGAAGCTTTCAGAAAACTTGGGGTAGCAGAGCTTAAGGTGATAGCCTCAAAGAACTTTCTATGGTTTTGTTATATTGAGGAGGGAAGCAGGACAGAGTTTAAATCTTGACATGAGAGTTATTTGGAGAAAATATCTGAAGGCTTCTCAGAAAAAATGCAGACTTTGCTAACTGAAGAACTTCATCTGTCCCAAGAGACTTCTCTGAAGGGCTTTTGCAAATAAGATATTAGTTTTATCCCTCTCACCCGCCTGCTGGTGGAATAACCACAGTGCCAGCAAGTGCCCTTGCAGCAAGTTCTAAAGTCCTCTCTTCAGCTTAATGACATCCTCCCCTCTTTATTCTCCCAGGACAAGGCTCATCTAGACAGAGCAAGGATTGCAAAGAGCAGGTCTGTAATCAGTCAGTGAGAAACGCATGCAGAAGAGGAAACAAGGAGAAAAAGCATAGAAAGGCAGAACCCGCACACAGCTAGTGTCTGCGTCACACAGCAGCAATCTCCAAGCAGATGGACTCTTTCGTAGGTAGGAGGGCTTTCTCTTTTGTTTTTTCTTTTTTCTCTTTTTTTTTTTTTTTACTGGACTTTCAAGGATTTCTACTTATTTTTTTTAATCCCTCACAGTTGCTCTGATTACTGTTGCTCTTTCATTATCCTTATTTTATCTTTGCTGAACAAAGGTTCCCTTGCTGCTGCAGCTTACCTCATTATGTACCAATCACTCACGACAGTGACAGAACACAGAAAGAAGCTGGATACTGTGGGATCAAGGTTCTGCTCTCACCTTTCCAAAGAGCTATGGGGCAGGGGAAATCAAGAAACCCAGTTTTCTATGCTTCCCCACGCATCAGACTGCTTTAACAGGAATTTGAAAATTACTGCCTCATTTTTATCCCCACATATTCTCTCCTCTGCACATTCTCCTTTCCCTGAACTCAAACTACCAAAAAAGCTTTGTAGTATTATATTTGCACCATTCAGCAAAATGTAGTAAAGACCCACAGTAATTGCTGAGAAATTTTTCACTTTTTTCCCCCAACAAATGTAATTCCTGTCTGCTGCCTGCACATCCTCCCTCCTCACTGAGCCAGAGCACTGTGATAATCACGCCAGTAACATTCAGATAGAGATCAAGTGATGCAGCCAGCTCTATCTGAACTCTGACTTTCAACTTCACATTTTACTTGGATGCACATTTTTCCTCTAATGAAAACTGCTTTTAGATAACAGCAGAACTACCCCAGATTTAGATAGGAAAGGAAGGAGTCTAATCCATCTAAACATGGGAAAAAGGATGAAATTCTGTTAGGTGTTCACAGACACCGGTCATCTCAGAACATGCAAATTAGCCATCCAAATTAATTCCAGTTGAAAAAGTATGTTTCATACATTTGTGGCTATAAGGACATCACTTAAATGACAGGCATTCCTGAGGGTTTGACATTGCAAAACCCAGTTCACCTAACCCTGATGCTAGTAAAGACAGCAAATTTGTCAAGTGGCATGTTACCAGTCTGACCATCCATTTCATAACAAAGGTCTTTTAATCTTCATTTCAAAGCAAATTTCCAGTCGTCATTCTTACCTGTGAAATGTTCATACAGATATATCTTATGCAGCTGCATCACCTCCTTTCTGTCTGACAGATTTACAGGGATTAAGAAATAGTCCCCACACTGGTGTGACAAATGCAGGGAGTGTTCACTTTCACGAGTAACGGAGGCCCAAGGATGGATACTCAGCTTTGCCCTCCCTCTGCATGTGTCCACCACTACTGTCAGAGCAATTACATTTTAGATTGGCTAATGGCTTTAAGACGTGAACTGAAAGCATTTCCAGTGGAAAATCTTTAACATTAAGAAACACCTAGAAGTAGGAACAACAGTTATCAGAAAAGTTTGGATTAGCACAGGTATGTTACTAAAAAAACCACACACCCAAAAAAAACCCCAAAACCAAGGTTAAAACTATCAAGATGAAGACCTGCAATGACTTCACAGTCCAATGCCTACAGAAAGCAGCTATTAAGTAAAATATAAATTAATTTCTAAATAATTACACAAAAAATTAATCCAAAGTTTTTTGAAGATTCTGCCAATTTAATGATTTGTTTGTTTTCTGGGTTATGGTGTCCTTTTTAATACACTCTTTTAATTTAAGAACACTGCTAAAAACATTTATTCCTCAAAAAAACCCCCCAAAAAACCCCACAACCAGCTTGAAAGACAGACAATATCTCATTTCTTTCATTCCAGCCTTTCCAATACTGGATTCATACTGTTACAAAAACCAGTCCTGTCCTGTACATATGCACACAGTCAAAAACTGAACTGAAAACAAGACTAATACTGAATATGTTAGATATTCAGAGGCTTCCTGAGCTATACAGAATGGCTATGACATAGCTAAACACAGGTAGGAACATCCATCCTGAAATACAAAGACAAAACCTGGGGTTCCTCTTCTTGTTACACCTAACTTAACCTGGCTGTGAACATTCTGGCTCTTCTGGGTTTTACTTTAAGTTTTGCTTTATTCTGAAACACTTATAGAAGAGGGAACATTCGGGTTTGGTTACTAAAAATACCAAAGGGTACAACTGCTTCACTTTCATGCAAGCTGTGTGTGGATACCCATAACCACTGCTCTCGTCACCACTTCTCTGCATTTTAACAATGAAGACCGGAGATTCTGGAAGAACTCACTGACAATGATGTGCCTGAATAAGCAACTATCTATAAACAGCTCTACTGACTTCAGAGGGGCTGCTGGTGTAAGAAGCGTTTCTACAGCCATGACTAATATGAAAAAAACATCAATATCCTCTGTTTCTTCTCTAAGTTGTCATAGAGGTTGAACCTACAAACAATCACTATCCCAGTTACGTAACTCAAGTTTAAGGTAAGATACATCACCTTATTACCTTTTTGCTACAATGGTTCTCTCCATGACCTACCATGGACAAAATTCCAGGTTTCCTTGTAATCTACAATCAAGTGCTATAAAATCGCATTCATCCATCTCATACTGCTTTTATTGTTAGGAATACTTATAAAGTGCCAGGACACTTAGAGCAAATATATCCCCAAATGAAGAAACATATCAGCTTATGCTTCAAAGCACAGCCTGTGCCCTCTGATTCACTGCCTGCTCTGCCTTTGCTATCATATAACAGCAGAAACTTGGCTTCTAAATCAACTGCTGAAACAATCATGGCCTGATGTAGCTGTAAGAGACTGAGGAAACCAGCTCTCCCCCTAGAAATCCAGTCAATTAAATTCTGCCCGGAAGGGATCCAATCTAATATCAAAGATGCTGCCATAAGGGTAAGTTCCCTGGAGCACAGGGTTAATGATTTAGAGCATGTCAGGCTGGCCTGAAGCAGTGGAAATGAAGCCACGCCTAAATAAATAAATAAATACACAGGGAAACAACAGAAATAAATACCTGCAGTAATTAAAAAAAAAAAAATTGCCATGGAGACATACTGCAGTAATTGGCATCCCATTTAAGGAATATTCAAATTTTCCTGAAATCTCACCTTAATGCCTGAATATTTTATTTCCCAAGATCACTGAAACATAAAACACCAAAGAGTCTGTTAATACCCATGAAAAAACCCAAGCATAAGTCAATCATCTCTGAAAGCGACTGCAGCTCCTGCTAGGAGCAGGTGAAGAATTTTTTTACATTCAAAATGGAGACTGAAGGTTGGATGTCTTCTTTGCAGATTGTAATTCATCCTTATATATACACATTGTCACCAGCATTAAAATACAAGAACCCTTGTAGTCTCTAAAGTCTTTATTCCTGGAAACACAGTGAAGTATGAAGATGAAATTTCTCTAAACTTTAATACTCCAGACTAAATCAGTACAATTAGCTGCACTAAAGTCCAAGTGTGTTTCTTTTTTTTAATTTTCTGGTTTTTTAGTTATTATTCCTGAGTAATTTTTGCATTTATCTCACTGTAAATGCTAGACAGGCATCTGTATTTTACAACTGCAATTAATTCAGTATGCAAAAATTAACAAAACATATAAAAGCCACTAAATTACAACAATTGTAGAATACTATTATGCTGCTTTTGAGAGTACTTTTCAGGCAAACTTATCTGTCTGTCTGTCTGTCTAGAAGGGTTGAACATTACAAGGAAGAAGCTTACACTTTGCAAATATGGCTAAGATGTAAATTAATCCTGTCTTGGATAGCTCCTTCTGAACCACAGCTGAGCAACATCTAGAAAAAGTACTGTTCAGACACACAGCAGCTGAGAAGGAATCGGTATTAGAATCATTACTATTCAGCACACATTTGAAGAGGCAGGAAAAAGATACTGTTGTGATTTATGTTCTGGACAAGATCTCACCAACAACATCTCTCAAGTGTTCTAGTTCTCCATCTAAAAAAGGGATTAAAAAGTAGTTTGAAGATATTTTTGCCAGGAATAATGAAATCTATATCCTTAAATGTGGGTTTGGGAACACCAGTTCTCTGGAGTAGTGTGCTGGGTTTGTGTGGCGGGGTTTTTGTTAGAGGGGAGGGCTATGGTGGTGACCCTGTGAGAAGCTTCTCGAAGCTCCCCCAGCTCCAAGAGCCGCCTCAGGCCAAGGCTGTGCCAAGCGATAACGGGTCTAAGAAGGGGAACCGAAGAGCTGGGGGGGCTTGGAGGAGGAGTTACGAGAAGGAGATCTCTGTGAACACCGAGGTCAGGGGAAGGAAGGAGGAGGAAGGGGGGAAGGTGCACGGAGCAGAGACCCCGCCCTGTATCCCGTGGTGAGATGACAGGGCCCCCCCGGCACCACGGAGATCCCCGGAGGAGCAGAGCGTGGAGGAGCCCACGCCGGAGCAGGCGGCTGCGCCAGGCCGGGGCTCTGTGGGAAGAAGCAGCCCCCACTGCTGGAGTTCGGCGCTGGGAGGGCTGGAACACGCGGGGGGGACCCACGCCGGAGCGTCTCGAGAAGAATGCACCCCGTGGGGGGGGTCTCACGGCGGAGAGAGTCTGTGAAGGGCTGTCTGCCGTGAGAGGGACCCCAGGCGGAGCAGGGGGAAGAGTGCAGAGAGTGCTGCCCCCACTCCCCTTGGAGGAAGCGGCAGACTGACTGCACCCCCATCCCCTGCCCCTGCGCCGCTGGGGGAGGCGGCAGAGATACCGGGAACAAAAGCTGGGCCCGGGAAGAAGGGAGGGATGCGGAGAGGCGTTTTAAGATAAGATACAGCAACGCTTCTCATTGTCCTATTCGGTCTGTTAAGTGTTGGGTTTGCTAGTGTTTGAATTAAAGTGATGTTCTCGTTTTTCTTCCCCTAACAAGTCTGTCTTTTTGCCTGTGACCGTTTTAATGGGTGAGTCCTCATCTCGATTCCTGAGCCTTTTTGTTTAATTTTTCTCCTTCCCAGCGGTGGGTGGGAAGGAGTGAGTGAAGGGGTGCATGGTGCTCAGTTGCCCTCTGGGCCTAAACCAGGACAAGTAGAAACACAGAACTGCTACTGGAGCAAAAAGCATTCGTTCTCCTTAACCATCAACTCAGTGCTTAAAGCACATTCTCAGAAGCCTCATCCTGACCTCTCTCCTTTTCTTAAGAGATAGGATTCTCCCTCTCATTAAAGCATTAGGTGCTACCATACTAAACAATACATCTTGTAGCCTCTCCCACAGGCCATGTTCTGTTAATAAATAAAAAATAATAAAAATTAAAAACAAACCCAATAAACAAAAAAATTTCTTGACCATCTTGACAATATGCATGAGTACACATCCTTATTGATCAAACAAGAAATAGTTTTGCTTGCTCTCTTTCTCCATTTATTCTAAATGAAACAGTTCTACCTAGAAAGAGTGAGGGCTTATTACCCTCAAATATACAACCCCACAGTTAGGGCGGCCTCAGAGAACACAATGGCTCAGATTCTCTGCTAGAGAAACTCAAGTCTGCCACTCTTCCACTTGTTTCAAGCTCAGCTGTCAAATTAAGAGATTCATTAGTTTTGCTCCCCAAAACCAGAACACAGTCTTCCTTTCGTATTTTGTGTGCACTACTTAATAAGATGTTATAGCAAGGACAATTTACCCACTAGATCAAGAACCACCAAAAGCTTTGAGAGATATTTTGAACTATCGTAATAACATGTAATTGATTCCTCGAGCAGCAGGAAGAACACACCATACATATGGTTCATGACTATTACAGTAACACCAGCAACAGCCAGAGGAATCCAAAGAGGCTGAACTACTTTGGAAGACAAAGAAAAGAGCAAGTGACATTTTTAACACCTGTGTTTGATGATTACATACATTCAATGTATCATCTCTTTATATGTATTTTAACTTTTTTCTCACACTTCTGCAACATCAATTTTAAATACATTTGGCTAAGAAGATTTAGAAAACCATGGTAATGTTATAAGGTAGGCAATAGCCTCACTCTAGTTGAATTAATTTCCCCTTTACAAGCTGTATCTAATAAGTCAATTAAGTGAACGGAGTTAGTTTCCAGGATCATTAATAGACTGTGTTAAACTCATCAAAATGAAAACTCTCTAGAGTTGGGCAGGTTTATGTTCATAACTGAAAAATATTTGGCCATTTTGCCAAATTAGTTCCACCATCCTTTCACAGCAATCTTGGATATCTTTGCTTTGTCAAAAAAGTATTTACATAGTTATAATTAGATCTACACCAAAGCCTTGCTTTAGGAACTCCCCATGCTATAATTTGTAGCAAGCTAGTTACATAGTCTCTATTATCTCAGCATCTTAACCCTCCAGTACAGGAAAGTGCTCTTGTGTCCACCTTATGGCCAGGGGCTAAGGCACAGGAAAGTTTCAAAGGAGCTTCCAGTAGTAAGAGAAGGCCCTGTACCCATGGTCTCCATAAGGTGAAAAAAGAGACCATATTTCACAAAATATATTCAGAGAGTAAATGTCTATCAGAGAACTGCTAATTAAAAACAAAACTCTGTTGACAAAGGACAGGACTTCCTGACTCCTCTTTCTTTATGACCAATAGCCCAAGCTGGATCCTGTGACATAAACAAGAAACAAAGTGCTGGGCCTTTAGATAATGTGAGAGAATGTCTGATGCTAGAATAAATCAGTTCTATGCTGTTAAGGTGAACGAACATGACGGTGATGGGCAAGGCATAAGAAAATATTAGTCAAAACAGCAACAGAACAACCAAGTAGGTAGATACTTGTTACCATGGCAACCAAACAGTATGTGCTAGAAAGCATATAGGCTAGAAAGAGCCTCTAGAAACTACAATCAAAACAGGGGTTTGACTACACTAGACTTGAAAAGGAGTCCTATTCCATATCTGTTAGTAACATGATGACATGCAGACCATAGGACTCTATATGACCTGGTGGCTAGGTTCTTCAGGAGCATCCACAGTACAGGGAAGTCATGTTCAAGTTTGGCAATAAAGGCATTGTATGAATGAAGATGGCAAAAGGAAGTCTGAACTATCAATTAAGACAGACTGTTCAAAAGTCATTGCTGTATTTCATCTGATAAAAATCTCCCCTGGGTCTGTAATTGGTTCTGTATATTAGCAAAAACTACTCGTATCCATTGGTATCTTAATTGATAGATGTCAACTCCCAGTTGATAAATCAGGTAAGTCTTGTAAAATCTCTATTAAGTGTCCAGTACATGCCACATCGAAGATTAATTATTAAATTTTTACTCTCTCTGTAAGAAGTTGGACAAGTTCTACAGACAGCATTTGATGCTTCTATGAAGTGTCAGCAAGGAGAAGAGGCGCTGGTGATCTTACTAGGACATGGCAACTTGCATCACCTCAATCACCTCCACGCCCAGCTCATTAGTCACTCCAATTTTTGCACCTCAGATCACCCAGATATTTTAGCTTTCTGCAGGTAGTCAAACAGGCAGAACTTTCATTACTTCTTCCTTTGAAGAGAGAGAGAGAGAGAGAGAGAACTAGCAGCCAAGGGTCCTTTACTTTCAAACACTCCTTCTGAGTTGGATATTTAATGTTGGCAGTCATACTGTAAGCTCATTCCTTTAGAAAAATTCCTAGGGGAAGGAGCTATACCAGAAATACTGGCTGAAATAGTAACCCTTCATCCTTAAGGTCAAAGGAAAAACTGTTCTTGTAAGCTCAATGAAAACCAATCTGATGGATACGAATGAAAGCAAAAAAAAAAAAAGTTGCCTACTGTATAAACACCTCTAAAGTAAATAAAACCCTTGAAGGGAAATGACAAAGTTACAGAGTCAAGTGAAATAGCAGAAAGATAAATTATCTCAGGAAGCCAGATTCACTCCTGTGCAATAAGTGAGTAGCAGGACAAAAAAAGACTGGAAATCATGGCAGGTTTTAATAGATAAAAAAAAAAAAAAGGGATGAACAGTCTGACCCAACAACCGTGCATTCTCCCTCTAAAAAAATAAGAAAACAAAAAGCCAAAAAGCAACAAAACAAACCAAAACAACTTCAGAGAAGAGTGTTAGCACTGGAAATTAAAATCTAATAATATCTCCAAGCATTTTAGATTATAATGCTTTTGACAGGGGTTGAAGGTGCTCATTTCAAACTGGCAAAACAGATTAAAATCTCACTTGAGAAATTAAAAACATATGAAAAAAGCAGAATAATAAAGTTCAGCACAAGCATTGATAGAAGAGAGCCATTGGACTCAATTCTTTAAAACCAAAATACATTTATTTTGATTGAATTAGTCTGGATTTACAGTGCTTAGCTGAATGGAGTATTTGGACCAGTTATCGTTAATTTGAAAGGAAATAGCTGATTTAAGAAACATCAGTAGAACAGAAGTTTGCTGGTGGTGAGGAATGTAAACAGCAGAAATCTTTCTGTTTGTGATAATACACAATATTGACAATTCTAAACACAAATTGTTAAGGAGATTACTTAACTGTATATATTCATGTGAGCCCTGTTTTATCATTACACCCTTCAGTATTATTTTGTGTGTAAAGCTGTACAGAGAAGAGTACTCCAAAGCAAATACAGCCAGGGCACAGGATCAGGATTCAAGAGACCTGCTTTTTTAACTCTATCACAAGCCCACTTTCATTTAATCTCCATTTCCCTTTACAGATATTTGACCACAGCCAGACCCATGCCTCTAGACATACCCTAGGTATGTGCCATCCTACAAACATCCTTTGAGTATTCACTCAATTCTTCTTCATGGAAATTTCAAGATCCATGCCATCTGCTAGGAGGTTTTTACCAAAATTAGTAGTGCTCTAAAGGCAATAACACTGCTGCCAATACTGTAGCTGTTTCAATATACGTCTTCATGCCTACCTTTGCCCAACACAACCAAAGGGTAAGAGGCAGTATCAACAGAAGTGACATTTTTCAAGTGCATAATGAGACGTCAGTTCTCCTGTCAGGAAGTTGTACAAGACAAGGATCAAAATTTCACTTTTTGCTTGTGTTCTAACCCTTTTTGATACCTTTCCTAATAAGTCTCAAAATTCTCTTTTTATATGTTACTAATATCTTTAAATCTCTTCCTCTTTTTGCAAGGCTATCTTGGCAATGCACAAGACAGAATCTAGTTCAATACTGATCAGACTCATGATGTGACAGGATTTAAATAAAAACAGCTCCTTCCAGTTTCATTTGAAAATATGACAAAGCCTGTTTATCAAATACAACAAACCCATCTATCACCTTCTAATTGGAAGCATTTTTTGCCAGCATGCCTGGTGCCTCACTAATCTGTACACAACTTAATAGGGAAGTTAATAAATTATACAAGAGAACTAATTATACCTATTTGTCAAAAGATGAGATAGTTAAACTGGGATTTAAATAACAAGAAATGAGCATTTTATCCTAATTAGTTTGACCTAAACTTTGGGGGACATGGGAAAAGAGGCAGAAATTTTTCTGACTAATCTCTGAGTGGTAGGAGCTGTTATCTTACAGGCAATACAAGGCTGAAAGGGTCACTGTTTCATGAAACACTGAAACATGCATTTCTTTCACATCATAGCATATCATCCAGACATCAATCTCCTCAGCTGTCCAATCTGTTTATGGTAAAAATCTATGAAAGGAGAAAAGTTAACATTAAGTCATTTTATCCACCTCCCCCCCTTCTTACTCTGAGGTTGCTTGTACCCACATACAGTTAATGAAAATCTACCTTTGTTTCTTCCATATAGGCTATAAAAATACTAAGAAACGAGAAAAGCAGCGTATTACAGTATTCATTAAAAAAAAAAAAAAAGAAGACTTATTCTAGGGAACAAAATTATTTTCTCCAAGCATATGTAAGACAGGTCTAGTAAAGAAAAAATATATTTGAAACAGATAGTCACCACTGGAATAGAAGAGGGGCTGACCAGAAATAGAAGTTAAAGTACAGAATATGTGACAATCCCCTCAACATGTTTCCCTGCATTTGTTTTTACCTGCTGACTGCTGTGCCCAGACCAGTATGGAATTCTCTCTCTTCAGGTTGCATCATCTTATGTTTCTCCCTGCTCCTGTGCTTAAGAGGCAAATTACATCAAAAGAGACTGACAAAATCTGCATAAAACACCCTTCTTGGTAGATATCTTTTCCAAATACAGTTCATATTTAGATGATCTCTCTTCACCATAGCTTTACAGCATGGATACTGCATACCAAGTGGTCAATTTAGAGAGGCTAATATTGCTTTTGAGAAGAACTCTGAGCTTTTAAGTTAGTATGCGACATCTATGCTTCTCTAGTCAAGCATCTCTAAGAGACAAAAAGCAACAGCAGTATTCCATACTCCAAAAGAAACTTGCAATTAAACATCCTAATATTAGCGTAGGCTAGCACTAGAGCTACTGTTAACCTATATTACATGTATATAGCACACCCCAGTCTTTAAATACTTAATTCCTATGCTATTATACACAATATCAATATAAGCTTCAGAATCCTAACTGTGTTCTAAGCTAAATCTTTAGAAACAATTTTTACAAGTATACAAAAAATTGTATTAATGATGCATAATGAGAGCCTGACTGTTGCAATGTCAAATCAAAAGTGATGCGACCTTTTTGTTGACTTAAGCTTCCAGCCATACCCTAGGGACTCTTTCTCCAACCCTTGCACTGAACAGCAGTAACGTGAGAAGCCACTGACATCGAAGGAGCTACCTGTTGCATGTGCTCATCAGTATGAGTGTGCACAGTGGAACTGGATTCTGACACATGACCTACAACAGTGCAAGCACGAGGATATACTTGCTAGATCTCAACCTAGTTCTCCAGTTACCTAACTTATTAGAAGAAGCATGCCTTAAAAAAGTATTATTTTCACAAGCTACAGGTACTCTTAAAAAACATGCAGGGAGTAAAAAGAGCACGCAAAGAGCCTGAAGACCTGAGTCGACTGCTAGAAGTTGACAGTTTGTGCATTTAATTGAAAGCTGAGTTTCAAGAACACTCCAAGACAGTCAAGGCAGCAGTGCCACTGAAGGAGGTAATTCCGCCCCTTTGCCATCAGTCTTGTTTTCCATTCCTGTCTCACACAATCACTTGTCCTGGCACAAGTGTTTGCCCAATACAGTGAAACCCAAGGGACATAAGTGGCTGAAACAAACACAAAACTGAAGGTGGTGGAGGGTTGAAGGAGAAAGTAAAGGTTAGCTTTAACCACAGAGAGTTTCCCAATCCACTTTATCTCACAAATCTTTCCCTCTGTAAGACAAGGGTGTGAAGACAGAATCTGAAAGGCAGGAAACACTAATTTAAACCTGCTGACAGTGAATGTGCCATTGCAATCTTACTAAGGATATACTGGGCTAACTTTGTAAGTCTTGTCATTCTGTTTTTGTACAAAACGCACATTTGTATCCCTATTCCCTGCTTTTTATTACAGCCAAGATAGAGAAAAACATGTCGTATGCAGAAGCTGAAGTAAATTCCCAGTTTTGCTAATGGCAATAGATGTAAGCACTTTTTAAAATTAAGCTCACAAGTCTTTGTTTTTTAATTGAATCCAGTGATCACTGTTCACTTTCTAAAGAGAAAGTATTTTTGTAACTGGAAGTAGGAAGAAGCTGTTCTTCTCTCCCTTTACTCATTACAGTTCTCATAACCTGTTTTTTAAACTTAACCTTTACTGGCTTACAGCATTTACCAGGCAAGTCAACCTTTATTTCGTTGGAGCTGTTTTTGAGGGAGAAGAGAGAGGCAGGAGGGAACAGATAATATTTACTGCACAATTTTAAGATTCAATCTGGATGAATCAAAACTAGTCATCTCTCAAGCCAGGAAGTGTATGAGGGTGTTTAAATGCAACTGAAAACTTTCAATTCCACAAAGAAAATTCTCCTTCAGCATAGATCAACCATTGGCAGTCTCAACCCTAAAAGGTGGGGAGTTTCAAAAACTTATAAATAGCTGGAGAAAGGTTAGAATGGAAACAACTACAATTATGACCTCTCTGCGGTTATATTTACATGTATATAAGGTTTGCATATAAGCTGGTTTTATCTCCTTCGCTGGAAAACGAATGTAATCTGACTTTCTTGCCTTTGAGTAGTGAATAGATATTGGCATACTGTTATAAAATTTGAGTTCCCAAAACCACACTTGATAGATTGAATCTTCTTTTTTCAAGTGTGCATGCTTGCTAGTAGTTCAGCTTGGTAAGGTTTCAGTCTGATCAAGATGAGCCTGCAGTGAAACCTGTTGTTGCCTTAAGTTGACGAATCCTGATCAGGAGCTTCTGAGAATGCCATTACAAACCCTTCCAGCATCAGGATGGTTTTAGTTCAAAATGGAAAGGGGAAAAAAAGGGGTTATATATGTCATGGTTTAAGCTCAGATGGCAACTGAGCACCACGCAACTCTCTCCTCCACCTCCAGCACTGAGAAGGAGAAAATAAGCAAAGATGCTGCTCACTCCCCACTTCCCTCCCAGTGCTGGGCAGAAGAAAAGCAAAAAAGCCCAGGAAATTGAGATAAGGACAGGGAGGGATGATCTCATCCATTATCAGCACAGGCAAAAGATAGGCTTATTAGGGGAAGAAAAAAAGAACATAAAATTTAATACAGACACTAACAACAACACTTAACAGAGTAGGACTGTGAGAGGCAGTACCACATCCTCAAAACACCCTCCCCCATCCCTCCCTTCTTCCCAGGCTCAGCTTTGCTCCCAATATCTTTACCTCCCTCCTCCCAGCGGCGCAGGGGGAAAGGAATGGGGGATGCAGTCAGTCTTGCCATTTCTTCCACCTCAGGGTGGGGGGAACTCCTGGCATTCCTCCCCTGCCCCAGCGCAGCCCCCCTCTCCCAGGAGACAGTCCTCCACAAACCAGCTCCAGCATGACCCACTCCCACCAGCGTGTGGGTCGCCCCCGCGTGTTGCAATGTTGCAATCCACAACTGCGGGGCCTTCTTCCCATGGGGTCCCGGCCTCTTAGGGCGCGGTCACCTCTCCTGGCGTGGGGCCCCCCCACAGGCCATCTCTGCTCCACCACAGACCCCCGTGGGTGGCAGGGGGGGCCCTGTCCTCTCATCACAGGATACAGGGGAGTCTCTGCTTCGGTGCACCTCCCCTCCTCCTCCTCCCTTCCACTGGCCTCAGTGTTCGCACAGATGTTCTCCTTGCAACTCCTCCTCACAACTCCCACCACTCCTACCAGGTTTCCCTTCTTAAATATGTTATCACAGAGGCGCAGCTCATTGACCCGGCCTTGGTGCAAAGGAGGGTCTGACTTGGAGCTGAGGGAAGTTCAAGAAGCTTCTCACAGGAGGCCACCGCTGTAGCCCCTTCCCCTGCTAACAAAAACCCCTGTCACTCACTCAAACCAGGACAATATATTAGAACAGTCTTTTAACCTCTGATTTAAGACTGAGACATATGCATGAATAATTAGTACAGGAAAAATTAGTATCAGGAATTTACTCCACACAATTTTAATTGCATCTACTTCATCCTGGAGGTTAGAACAGACAAAACCCTCATCACACAGACTCACTTGGGTTTTAGATTACATTCATGGGGAGAAGTTTCACTAACTTCAGTGGATTTTTGGATGAGTTGAACAGATTTCAAGCCATATATTTATCAGCAAATCTGATTTTTGCTTAACTTTCTGAATTATATTTCTCAATGCAAGAAGAGTGCCAGGAATAGGTAGGGTGTTATGTGCTCTCCCCCTGAATTTTGCAAATGCCAGAGGAACCCAGTCTGGGTATATTAAAATACATTGTCTTGAGTATACCTTTGTTCTGCACATTCATGAGAAAATGATGCTGCAGTTTCTCCTTTCACCAGTTAATGATAGTTTTGATTGGATAGATGCTTACAACTTCTACTGGGCTATTCTTTTTCATTTTTTTAGGAGTATTAATATTCGATAACAAAACATACAGAACACCATACGGTTTCTCTGTCAGCACAATCAGCAAGAGGCACAATACAGAATGCAAGATCAAAGAATGAGGGCAGAATTACGGAGGTGAAATCACTACAAAATTACTGATTACATCTTCCTGCAGCAAATACACTCCACAGGTGTACAAGACAGACCAGTCTCATCAATCTAATCTTAAAGGCAAGTTTTAAAGACTTAAAATGTATAGTCTACAGCCTTTAGGAGCTTCTATGGCCTTCATGCTATAATTTAAGCTCCATACTTGCTCCATCCACCATAAACAGATAACAGATTACTCCCTTTCTTCTTGAAACAGCATTCTGTATATTTTAAGATTTATTACATCCATTTTCTTTCTATTTTTAGGCTAAACAACTCTAGCTCCTTTATTACTTCCTTCTTTCTCAGCAATGTTTCCTGGAACTGCTGTTTTTCTTCTGAGCTGTCTTCATTGGGACCACAGCTGTCTGAAAAATAAACCTGGAAACAGTTTTCTAATAGAGGCCTCACCAATGCTGCGTAAGGCAGCAAGATTATTTCACAACTGTTACAGGCATGTTAATATGGTGTTAATTATCATCTTAACATTATATTAATGACTCACTATTAGTTGTTACTCTCTATAAATCCTAAATCCTTTTATTCAGAAACACCATTTAGCCAAATGTTTCCATGCTGAATTTATGCAGCTGCTTCATCCTGCTGAAGTGCACTACCCTGGTCTTGTCTCTGTCGAACTCCATTTCCCAACATCATTTTAAAAGAGTTCTGTGCCTGTCTCCCCATGCTCTTGTGTTCCTTCTCAATCTGCCAGGACTGACAGATTCAGAAAATACTCTGCATTCTACTGTCCAAGTCATTAATAAAATTACTGATTATTGAGACATAGGATATTGACGAGTCCTCCTTGATATATTACTATGTTCTAACATTTGGACAATTATACATATTCTTTGAAAATTTTTTTCTGGCCAATTCGACATCCACAAGGCAGTAGACTCCTCTAGACCACTTTTCTTCATCTGACTTAAGAGAACATGACATGAATACAGTGCAAGAAACTTCAGTCAAGTCAAGGTATATAATATCTACTGCTTCTCTCCTAACTACCTGACCTGTAACACTGCCTTACAAGGAAATTAAATGGGTTTGTCATGACTTGCCCTTGAGAAATCTGTTTACTTGGTAACTGATCTTGCTAACTGGCAGGGGCTTATGAGATATCTATCCAATTATTCCTTGCTATATTTAAGCCAAACAGACTGGTCTTTAATTACCCAGCTCATCCTTTCCCTACCCCATCCTGAAGTACTATATTTGCTTTTCCCCAGATACCACTTTCTTCCCTATGCAGCCAATTTTTTAAATGCCCTAGGATTAATCTCATCTGGTCCAGCTTCCCTGAAAGCATTTAAGAACTACACTTAGAGCTAGAAATCTTCTGCACCAATTTCTTCATTGACGTAAGTCCCTCAGTACAGAAGACAGTTCTCTTAAGCAGCTAAAAAATGTATTCAAAATACATAAATCCTAAAAGAAAACACAAAGTGACAGTTATTTGGCTTAAGAAAATTTTCTTCATATTCAGCAGGCATTAAGATCAAGAGAAGCAGTGATTTCTACCAATAAAAATAATTTAAAATTTTCAAGCAATTGAGAGCATAACTATGCACCTGGGTCTCAGGATTTTTTAAAAGTGCGTTTCTAGCTTTCCCTCCTCCCATTTATTTCAGCTTTATTGTTCCATTTTTGGAAACTAGATCATAATGGTAAAGCTTTCTGCTTTACATCCAGAAAATGAGAAAAGGGAGCAAAGAGAAACCCGAGAGGCAACACAGCACACAGAGGACAGTAGAGTTAAGTCAAACGATTGTGGTTTCATTCTTCACTACCCTGCCACATAAGGACCTGAGCAAGCCACTTCAACGACTCTGAAACATGAATTCCTTTCCAGCTCTCTCACAGAATCACAGAACAGTTGAGGTTGGAAGGGGGGTCATCTTGTTGACTCTGGAGGTCATCTTGTCCACCTGTCCTGCTCGAACAGGGTCACCAAGAGCAGGTTGTCCATGACTATGTCTAGACGGCTTTTGAATATCCCCATGGAGACTGTACAACCTCTCTGGGCAACCTGTGCCCGTGCTCTGTCACCCTCATAGTACAAACGTGTTTATTGATGTTCTAATGCAGTCTCCTGTGTTTCAGTTTGTGTCCATTGTCTCTTGTCCTGTCACTGGGCACCACTGGGTAGAGCCTGGCTCCATCACCCTTGCAGTCTCCCTTCAGATATTTACAGTGATGAGACTCCCCCCAGCCCACCCCGCCTTCTCTTCTCCAGGTAGAACAGTCCCAGCTCTCTCAGTCTTTCCTCATAGGAGATATGCTCCAGTCCCTTCATCATCTTGGTGGCTCTTTGCCAGATGGACTCTCTCCAGTTGCTCCTTAATCTCTTGTACTGGGCAGTCCAGAACTGGACACAGTGCTCCAGGTGGGGCATCACCAGTGCTGAGTAGAGGGGAAGGATCACCTCCCTTGACCTACTGGCACTACTCCTTCTGGTGCAGCCCAGGATACCATTAGCCTTCTTTGCTGTAACAACACACTGCTGGCTCACGTCCAGATTGGTGTCCACCAGGATGCCCAGGGCCTTTTTTGCAAAGCTGCTTTCCAGCCCACTGGCTCCCAGCATGTACTGATGTATGGGGTTATTCTGCCCCAGGTACAGAGCTTTGCACTTCCCTTTGTTGAACTTCATGAGGTTCCTTGCAGCCAGTTTCTCCAGCCTGTTGAGGTCCCTCTGGATGGCAGCACTATCCTCTGCTGTATCAGCCACTTCTCCCAGTTCTCCATCTGTTCCCTGTTTCATCTATTCAGCCCATATGTTGTTAAAACAAGGGAAGTTTTTCCTCTCACTCTATGTTTGGATAAATGCAAACATTTTGCATATCTAGTATATACCTAATACATTATGTTCTGTGAAACACAAGGCCAAAGGTGAAAAGAAATCTAGAAATACCAGCTAAGAGGTGACTGAACTAGAGATGTGTCAATCGACAGTTGAACCCTTATTTCATATTGGGTGGAGTCAGCTGATCCTCAGAAAGCAGGCACAGTCTGAAAAATCTGTCCACTGCACACAGGGTAAGACTCTCCTGGTCATATGGATGTCAAGACCAGATTAACTCTTTTTATCACCTTCAGATGTTCTATGAATAAGAACCTGCTGCTTCCCACCACTACTCATCCTCAGAAAAACTCCAACAACAAATCCTTAAGTCAAACTCAGTACATGCCCATTCCCTGAATGTAGAACAGTTGTAACTTTCAAGTTACTCAGTGTTTGCAGGACAAAGCAATGGTGTAATTCAGCAGAGAGGACCAGAGATAACACGATGGATCTTCAGAGGACTTCAAATGTGACACAGGTTTTGATTTCACTTCTGAGAATACAGCTGAACTAACAGGCAAGAATATGTTGTCTGGTACTTAGTTGACTGCTATCTTTATTTTCTTCTTTTTTTTCTTTGTGAGAACACACTTTTACTATATGCTGTCTTAGAAAGATGCATTTCATATATACCTACAGATGGCTATTTCCCACCTTCAAAGTGCTATTTCTAGGGGCCAAGGTCATTAAGTGGCAGTTACGAGAAACTTGGGTTTAGTCCTAGAACTGTGTCTGTAACTCATTATGAAAACTCCTGACCTCCATGCTTTTAACCAAGCAAATAGCTGAGACGTACTGGGAAAGAATCAATTCCTTCTTGTGTGAACTTTCTTTAGATGTAGAGTCCATTGCAATATAAATATCAAGGCAAGAATTTAAACCAGGTTCTGGACTCACTCTGATGCCAGCAATTCCAATTCTTCTCTTTACTTTGCATTGACTACTGACATTAGAATATCTCGCTATTGTTGTACACAATTTTGAACCTTACAATGAAAGCTTGCTTAGTATAGAGGGCCTTGTTCCATGCCTAAGGTAGGGTATGAACCAAACTCCCTCCTTCTCTTTTCCCATGTAAAAACAAATCTGTTCTAGAAGGAACAAGCCTCACTAGAACAACGAAGCAAATTTCTCACAGACTATCACCTTCTCTAATTACTGCAGTTACTGCTTACTGGATTACACATGGTCACTATGATAAAGAATTAATGCTTGGCAAGTCCCTGCTACCAAATATCCAGAGATGGATATGTTTCCTTGAGGGAGCTACACAGTATTTCAGCTCTGCACTTGTTCTTCCCATATTATTTTATTGTTCACAGCAGTTCTATAGATGCCAGAGCAAATGACTCAGCTCTTACACAATGATTGTTGATTGATTACAAAAATCATTACTCTGAGTCTTTTTTTGGCCAAAGATGCTGTGGTTTGAATACCAATTTTCAGCTTAGGTTAGCTTAAAGGTGCTTAAACAGTTACATTCAGTTGATCCTAATGGAAACAATCCTGAAGTATTTGCATTAAGGACATCACGATATCAGAGAGTAAACTCTAAACCACGTAAGATAAATACAGCTGTTACAATTAATTACACTAAATTACCTGAGCCAGCAAAAAGGGTAAATGCCAAAGATCTGAGGCAGTTATCATTCTAACCAGTAGAATGCCTGTATAATCAATAAGTATAGAGACTTGCTTAGAAATCAGAGAAGAACATTGGTTTTTTGACATACCTGCTGTATAACAACTTACTTTAAGAACACTTACAATTAAGGATCATGCTTCTTTAATAGCTTAAAAAAAAAAAAAATCAAACAAACAAAAACACCACCAAGAAAAGCCAATGTAAATTAAGTATCAATTCCATTTTCAAGAGGGCAATCTCTCCTCCTCAGAAAATCTAATTTGTCCGACATAAAATATTCCACTTGACCTTCAAGCATCCCTCCAAAGCAGAATATTTAATTTTTGATCTTTTGAAAGAAACACAAAGGAAACCAACACTCCCCTTTAACTAACTATTAAAAGGAAAGACAACCTAGTTTTTTCTAATTTCCTTTTTCCAAAGGTAGGGCACTCACCCCTTACCACAGGATCCAACCATCATACCCTCATCTCTACAGCTGTTACAGGAAAGACGCTTTGCAATGGGCATTCTTAATATTTGTTGAGGTTATTAGAGACTGCATAAATAATGTAACAATGATTTTCTGTTGCAAAATGTAGAACAAGTACCTCAACCCCCTGGTTACATGTTCTCCTCACTTGACTCTACCACTCCAGCAGACAGATGTAAACTTCATATAACAAGAGTAGTTCCCCAGAGAGACCAGTAAAGCCCCACCTAAAAATTCTGCAAAATGCCTAGCATTATGACTTTCTCCAGAGGAAGATGGAATATCACAGGCTTGACATGGAACAGGAATTTGAATCAAAGTCCTTCACTCCTGAACTATCTTTTCTCACTACCAGTTTAAAAATATTCCAGTTGAATGCAACCTGGGCTATGGAGTAAATCAGTGGCAGAGCAGCAAACCTTCTCAAGGCTGTTTCCACCCATTTTCTGCTACAAAATTCTGCAGTGCTACTTGTGTAGCATGCTATAAATCCTTGCCAAAGTATCTGCATGCTATTTAACAAAATATCTTCCAGATGAAGTAAACAATGAACAAAAATTGCTGCTGAGCAAACAGATCTCAAACCAAAGACTACAGATTCTTTGAGAGGTGAAACACTAGTTTATGTTACTCAACAGCTAGAGACTGAGGATAGCTGGGAAAGACAAATCTTTGTTTAGAGTAAAGAAAGCAGAGCAAATCAGTAAACAGTTTAATAAATAGCTTGCCTGCATATTGCATGTCTTTGACATCAAAGATGTAAAAGAGGGGCAAAAATACAGAGATAATTTTGTCCTCAAAGTAAACTGTAAGACCGTACTTCACTGGAGCTTGTTTCTCACCGATACACACCCCTCCTACTTCTGCAGACAGGGCTGAACAATAGGTAAAAACTACTGAGCCATTTTATTAAAGTTCTGTTTTTACAGTCTACTTTCTCTATTAACTTGCTGGTAATTATTTACTTCCTGGAAGCTTAATTACAACCAGTTAAAGAAATGTTGTGAAAGTCTGCAAACAAAGCTTGGTCAATTTGAGGTAATGGGTAGTTGAAACTAAATGAGATTTCTACTCAACAATGTTCATATGCAGTCTGCCCAACATGTTCAATATTACAGCTTGAGGTTCCAAAGGAACCTTGAAAATTAACTGTAAAATTGGTACCCATAAAAAATTATAAATCCGTACTTGCTTAGACTGACAGAACAAACAATATTCTTACAACAAATGACTTAAGGAAACTTGCAGCAGCTATGTGATCGGTTCACAGGACTGTCCTAGGAACCCTTCCTCAAATAAAATGGAAAACCCTAGGCACACTTAAGGCGAATTTTCACTCCAGATTACCAGAAGGTCATACCAATTATATAAACAAAGTATATCTAAAGAAAACAAACACATCAAATATTTTCTTAATTTTGTAAGAGGAGGGAAAGCGATGGGCATCTGTTAGGAAACAGTTTGGGGTTTGTAGTGAAAACTTGTCTCTCTGGAAGCACATTTCCATCCAGTTCCTGCTAGCTGAAATCCAACTCATAACACTCCAGAGTTCCCTCTCCATCTGAATTCTGAAAAGGCAAATGTAGCACCAAGAGACAAAAAAAATCTAAAGGAAGGAAACAATACTGAAAGAGTAAGGAGAATTTTCCTTAAGTACCTCACACAATAATCAGCATTAGATTTGTCCCTGCATTTCTGAAAGTTCCCTGGCAGATGTCTCCTTCTCACACAGTTCTTTGACTGTACATTTGATTACATTCATTACCTATGCAAGGTATAATTCAGTGAAGGCTACAAGCTTATCAATTCCTATTGAGGGGCCAACCGTACTCTCACAGACATGACAGCTCATGTTCCAGTCTCTTCCTTCACTGGCTATTCTTTTCCCTCTTCACTCTATCGCTTTTCTAAGTTGTTCTGGCCTATGAAACTAATAATGCAGACTATTTATTACTGCTTACTACTTTGCTTTGTTCTCTCCAGTAGTGGTCAAAATACTGCTCTCCCAATGGCTCTGTTTGAGTCCACGTGTACCATTTTAACCTTCCCTTTGGAGAAGTTTAATATGCTTTAAAATCATGTTACAAACCAGATCTTTCAATGGAGCCTACATATTTCTTTCTGGCACAGAAACGCAGTTTCAGTCTTCCTCAAATCCACACATACCCTTAAGCAGTTCAGCTAAACAGAGTGAATCTCGGTTTGAGAACTGCAATCACAGCTCTTTGTTAATCCCCAGTGTAAACTCGCAAGTAGTCAGCCTGTCCAGTAAAATGTGTATTGGTCCAGCAATTCTTTCTCAACACTAAGACAGCTACAGGCACTGTTGCTTGAAAAAGCACATGGTATAAATTGAATGTCTGCTGATTAGTTTCCATTTATCAAATCAATTTTCCTCCCCTAGAATATACACAGTTACATCCTGAGGAATTATTCCATTTATGGTACTGTAATAATATCCCTTTCTGACCTTTGTGGTGCGTTACTTTAAGTCAATGTGGCAGCATCATGTTTCAACATTCAAAATCACACATTTCCCATTAATCAATAAGTCAACAGATTACTAATACATTTTTGATGTTGAGCAAACATTAATGCCTCTATTACAATGAAACCAAATACTTGGCTATTTGTTTAAGAGCCTACTCATAAGTGCTGTAGCCAATGCAGCCCAGTACCAGAGAGAGATGACTGCAAAGAAAGCAAGAGTGCAGAAAGATAATACACATGGCATGACTTGAGCTTTATGCTTTCCCCCACAGCCTGCTCCAAAGGCACTCATTTTGTTTTATGTTGTGCTGCAACAGTTCAGAACATCGCACCTGACCACTGCTAACAGCGCTGCTGGAGCAGAGGGAGTCTGATGGGGCAGCTACCTCAGCTGAAGTTCTCTCCTATGAAGAATTGCATTGTTCCAATGGTTCCTTCAGAAAAAAAAAAAAAAAAAAAAAAATCCACCTCAAAATTATTAGCTCAAGGACACCTAAGGTTGCACCATCAAATGCCCTGCATTAAAGGTGGTTGTTGATGTCACTCTGCTTGCCAGAACTAAGTTCCCAGGAATATAAACAGTTGGTACTCTTTGTGATTATAAAACTTACTAATAAACCCAACAATTGAGTCTTTAGATGTTAAACTACTTTTTCACATATCATCACTCAGTTTTGTTTTGAGTCTTGGCACATTTCCTCAAATTCACCTTTGCTGACAAGTTATTATAACTATTTAGTAGCAGAAGTTTTTCAAACAGTAGATTTCTAACTGTCTTCTTGTTTACACCCTGTGAGAACATTCTAAGGTTATTTTTCAGTTGTTAAGATCTACTGTTTCATGTGTCTCATCACCACAGCCTTAAAAAGTCAGACAGACTTCATGGGTCCCTTTGGAACTTCATTTGTCTTTTATCATCAAAAGCACATGCTGCTTTATATATGTATGCATAAAATTTTTCCTTTTTCCCCCTGAAAGTTTGTAATTGTCAGCACTGCAAATTCAGAAGTGGCTTGCAAAACAGTATCATAGTCTTATTTTTAAAACTACAGCAAGGATTTCATAGAGCACTATGCATACAAATAGGTGGGATGAATGCAATGGAGATACACTGTAAATTAAGTGAATTCAGAACCTGAGCCTTCTGCTCATCTTGCTTGAAAAGTCATCTGCACATATGGCTACCCAGACACACCCTCCTTCACCCATGTACCTTGCTTTGTACTAGAAGGCACAGACAAAAATAAAGAGAAAGGAAGGAACAGATTTTCTGGTATGTCTATAAATCTAACTTCTATTTAGCATACAGAAATCCACATTAGTTTAAAGCAAACCAGTTCATGCAGGAAAGCAGTCTAGCTGTAGCAAGACAGTTATGAAGGATAAATTAGCTCATAAAGACTTCTGGATTGCTGCATTAAAAAATTACTTCTGGTACCCAGCTAACCTCTTTAAAGTTAGCTTGGACACAGTTTATACTATACACATTTTGCTAGTATCTCTGTTGTAGGTTAGTTCTGAAACCTACAGAAAAAAAGATTTACAAAGGGGAGCAGTATATATACTATATTTTTTCCATTACCATAACATCTTTCATTCCAAAGGACTGTTATATTAATTCTCATGTAAAAAAGGCCCAAAAAGCAACACATGTTAACATGACCCTGTAACTATACAACATTAAACACTGAAACCAGATTAATGATTTTATAACACAAAGATTTCTGCCTCCTTAGTATCATAGCAACATCTACCCTTAAAAGGCTTTGTCACCTTTTGCTAAAGATACAGGAGGAAAAAAGGAAAACATTCAAAGCCTTGAAAATGTAAAGGAATAAATGAAGCTTTCTTTTTTAAAAAACACCATTTCTTTCCATTCTTTTTAGCTAAAGGACATGGGGAGGGAAACAATCTTTTAGAGAGTACTAACTGTTATTTAATATATTAAAGTTCAGGCATTCCGAAGTTTAGCTCTGCTTCTTTGAAAATAACTTGGGTTCACACAGAAGGAGACTGAGAACTACTGGAAAAACAGAGAACATGGTTTCTGGTGTTGGCATAGTTAAATTCCCTTTAGGAGAAATTCAGGGGAAGCACAGAATGTGTCAGCTACTCCAAAATCTGGCAAAATTATAACAGCTTTACGTTTAAGACAGAGGTTGTGTCTGACTTTTTGCTCAGAGGGTCAAAGAAGTATTGACAAGAAACCATCTTTGTTAGGTAGCTTCAGCTTGTTTGCTTTTTGCTTTTTTAAGAGTAGATTAATGCTAAACAAAGAGGTGGAAGGAGTCATATGAGAGATGCAGAGCAACAACATAAATCAGTGTAATAATCAGGCTACAACCAAGGCCAGTAAGATTAGACATGCTAAGATCTTAAATCAAGACCATGGTGTTGCAAGGTCAAAAGAAATTAGTCAAAGGATTTGGGGACCCCAAAAGATGAGAGCATTGGCCGTAAGAGCAGATGTCTATCCATCTGGTATCAAGTTGTAGCTCTCCCTGAGCGCTAGCCAAATGCAATACTTCATTCCTCTACTTGGCTCACCATGCAAGCTGAACTTTTGATACACTGGTTTGGTTTACAATTTCTCTGGAGTCTTAAAAGTCTTACTCCTCTTGTGTGGACTATCTCAATGTGACAATAACAATTGCCAGCTTGTATAAACTAACTTGCACAACAACTTAGAGATCTTTACCCAACAAACTAAGTAAATCTAATGTGCAGTAGACACCTTACTCTGCACTACATATCTCTCCCCTTCTGCAGAGATCTGCAACTGGAGCATCATTTCAGGTTGGTGTTACAAACAACATTAAGTACAGGACAAGTAATAAAATAAGTGGTAGGATGCCAGGTCCAGCTGAAATAAACAGTGACAATCAAGCCCAGATAACCATGAGCGATCTCTTAGTGGAAAGGAGGGGGTGTGTGAGAAAGACATAATCCTATCTACAGAAGTAGCAACTCTGAGAAGTATCAAAATGGTAACTGCAAAACAACACACTTGGATGTGTTTACTTCAATTTTGATAACTTGATTTCTCTCTCCATTAAAGCTCCTTAGTCACCTCTCCAGGAATACAGGTATCAAACCAGTTTCCAAGTTCTGGAATTTAATTCCTAAATTTTTGTTGCAGAATCAGCCGAATTCAGTTTTCTCTGCTTTAAAATCCATGAATAGGAAAGTAATGCTCGTACAGGTATTTGCTAAACACCTCACTAAAGGTGGCATAGCAAGGAGCTGAAAAATGAAACGTTATCTGTATGTCTATCACACAAACCTTGTACTGAAGGAAACTGTGCAGTTGTAAAGTCATGTACTTAAAAGTTATAAAGGAAAATCTACTAAAGTTATTGTCAAATTGCTTAGAAAAAATTGGAATTAGGGTCATTTCTGCCATCTTATTCAGCTCCTGTATGTATTTATTTTACAGATATTTTACAGAATTTAATGCTTCCAGCTGCCCATTATCCACACATCGGATCCCAGCACTTCAATCTACAGGAGAAATAACTGGCCCAAATTCACTCCTCTAACATTAAGCATGGACAAAATAACAGTGCCTGCCCAACCAGGGAGAAGGGTAGCAGAGCAGAGTAGAGAGGAGAGAGGGACGGGGAGAGAGGACATGCTGCAAGAGTGGTTTTAAGCTCTTATTCCTGGTCGTTTTCCTGTCCTCAACTTTGTCTTGTCATTTCTCCATCCTAGACTCCCAAGTCCCAGTCCCACTTTCTTTACCGAGTTCCTCTCTCTATCCAAAAGAGAGTTCCACAGCACTTCTCCCTTTCTTGATTCCAATTATATTACTCCCATTCCAAGTCAGACACTTCTTGTCCAGCCAGTCTTGTGGCTCCTCACCATCAACTGTCCCACAGTTTGGTTCCTCATCCATTCAGATGGTGCAATCCTGCCTTCAACACACAAACAAGAACATTTACCTTGCAAGACATCATCACTCTTTTGCCATTATCATTTACAGAACTTTGTAGAGAGAGGACACGTTCTCAGTATCAACACAGCTTCAAACTCCTCACTACCCCTTGAAAAGGGTACATGTCTCCTTTGGTATAACTGCACATCTTGGGAAACAAAACAAAGATGATGGGGTTGCCTGTAGAGGAATGACCAATGCCACACAACACTTCTCAGATCAAGATCCTAGTCTAAGCAGACAGATGTGCTACGCAAGAAGTACTTAAGTAAATGGAGTAAGCCACACACATGCTACAGCCCTCTGTAATTTTTATTCAAATACCTGCAAGTGCAAGGCTGTCTCTCTTCCTCTTCAGGAAAAGAACAGTCTCAGAGCAGTCACTGAAATGGTTTAGTCCAGTTTCAGGTTTCAACTGTCAGCAGCATTAGAAAACAAAAACCTGCAGTGCTTTCATATCCACATATTCAGTTTAAAATCCCTATCATAGATATCACCATCTCCTTTCCCTTCTGAGCAATATCAGAAAACTGTCCATCAGCCACCATCTATTCTGACTCAGACCAACATAGCTGAAAGATGGTTGCTCAGAGTCTCGTATTTCAGACAGCACTTGGCAAACCTAGAGGAAGAAAGATCTGTTATCTTTGTGAGACTGCAGTTCACAAAGCTAGAGTGGCACCAAGTGGCAAGCAGCTGAATTTGGGTCTCATTATGTGTATTTTTTCAATCACACTAGAAGCCACACTTGACATGAGTTAAAATAAAATGGCTCAGCAGCTCGCTTTTACTGGGGAGTCCAGATTTACTAGAAATCCTACTTAATCCACACACATGCACGAACTAACAAGGGGTAGAGCTTCCCACGGAGTACTCTTAAGTGAATAAAATTCAGAATCACTAAGTTGACAAAAGGCATATGAATGTCAGTAATGAGCAGGACGTGAACAAAGGTATCCTAATTTTCAGTATTAGATACAACCACAATTAATCTTTATCAGACTGTTTCACTTTGAATATTCAAGGCTATCCAGTCCTCCACACTGGAGGCATTACATCTCTTACTGCATTCTAAAAGGAGCATCTTTGTATTTATTTGCCTCCGTTCCAGTATCTGTGACGTGCACACCACCACCCCCATTCTTAAAATGTCTTGCACGTTGTCACTTCTCTTAGCAGCTCAGAAACAAACAAAAACAAACAAAAACCCCAAAACAACAACAACAACAAGAACACTGTGTACCTTCAAAGATCACGTCAGGAAAAGGATTTTCCCCTGTGGTTAGTCATAATAACCATACACTTCATCCCACTCCTTCTCCCCACAATACACTAGGTTTCTAATCAAACCTGGAGGAACAGAAGAGGAAGACAGATGAGTATTGCTGAGAATAACAGTAAAAAAAAAAAAAAAGTAACACAGACACACACAGACACACACCCTCTCACTCTTGTGATGATTCTCAATAAAAAACCCCACAGCTACTTCAAGGGCAGCAGTTCATTATTTCAATAGAAAATGAGAGATTGTTTTCATTCTGCATTTGTACTGGCTAACACCTAATAGGAGCTATTATTTACCCAGGCAGCTGACAAAAGTGCTCGTTCACATGGAACAAAGTATTTGATGTTAAACATTTGTTGGCTACTTTGGCCCAGTTTTTCAAGTAGTGAAAGGCAATTTCACCTTTTGCCTGGTATAAGTGATACATCAAGGACAGAAAAGTCATTGTCATAGGAATGGTAACTAAAACCAAAACTGACTGAATATCCTCACATATCTGAAAAAAATAACTGTCGTTACTATCATGATCAGATCCTTAAAGAGATGAATAGGAGATGTCTTTGGATGTATAATCAAAAAGCCACAGACAAGGTCAGTTACATAGTTTACAAATTATTTCAATATATACAGAAAAACAAGTTCTGGGGAAGTGAGGAACTGAAAAACAGAGCCTTATTAAAGCAGGTCTTTGTTGTAGACAATGCATCATGGTAGTGATGGGCAGGTTTACAATACACCAGTAATGTAAAGATGACAGCCCAAGACTGCAGCTGAGGTGAGACTTCACTTAAGTAATTTGAAAAACAGCAGAGGCTCAGAGGTTCGAGCAGCCATAAAAGTCCCTGAAGCTTCTGACCCCTTTCAGTTGCACAGGCTGTTAATAACAGGATCGCGTCCCAGCATAATCAGGTTTTTTGGCTTCCAGGTAGCAAGACTCAATCTTCACTTCAAAAGTCAAATGATGCAAAATCTGAGCTATGAAGATTTTTACTACACAAAACCACTAAATGTCTCATAGGGTTTTTTTTTAATTTCAAATCAAGGTCAGGTGGTTACATTCTGTGTATGAATGTCCCGACTGCAAATTAACGCTTCGTCCATAAGCTCTACTTTCTTTCCTACTTTTAACAGATGGTAGCAATGTTGATCTACACATTAACAGCAACTGATTTTCAATTCCAAAACAAGTGAAATGATCTTTGTATCATTTCCCATTGAGAGGCAATTAATGGATATTTGCAAGCTGCTTGGAGATCCTCCAAAAAGGGATTTTTTTTGTTTGTTTGGGGGTTTTGTGGGGGTTTTTTGTTTTGTTTTGTTTTTCTTAAGTGCTGTGCAATATTTACAGCCTGTATTTCACAAAGGATTACAGAGTTTACTTTTGTGAGATTTCTCATACGTCCGTTCATTCTCTCACACTTAAACCCAAGCTTCACTAAGACTAGTTGCATCTGAGGCACCATCACCTTCCCTTTCTGTCCCACACCGAACAGCTTCCTCTGCCCAAACCCAAAACCTTCTAAAAGCTAGAGAATGAAGACTGTGGCAGCTATGCTGAGGCCCATTGCTTCAACACTTCTCTGCCTCCACCAACTCCAGCCATTTGTCCAGTTTCACTACTGACAGTTTTAAGTTTTATGCTTAGATTATAAAAGGTTTAGGAGTAAATTACAAGCTCATGTACTGTATCTGTACCAAGCACAACAGGGTCCCAATCTAAGGAGCCATGCTTCCTAGCAATTGCTATTTGTTATGTGAACTTTGAAAGTAACAATGTAATAGGACTGTGTTGTCTGCAAAGACACAGATGCCCTAGTTGCTTCTATTTTGATCATTATAAACGATGAGGGGAAAAACCACAGAAAAATATCCCAGTGTTCAATGAAGTTAGTATACAGACATTTTATAAACTGTACAACAACAGCTATGCTGCCTTGGAGAAGTGGAAACTCATATAATATTTTACAATAGCACTCATCTCCTTGGAGATATAGTCACTGGTAGGCAAGTGTTTGAGAATAAAAAAATATTACCTACCAATTTATTGTAAATGAGAAGTTGCATGTTGTACTTTATTTTGAATTCTCTCCTAAATGAGTGTTTAGCCTGGGATAAGTGGGTATGGATGACTGGCAGACTAAAGTACCCACTGCTTTCTTAAAAGAAGAATTATCTGAAATCAGATCTTCTTTGTTGGACGAAACTGAAATTGCAGAGGGAATATTTAACCATGTAAGGAGAAAATCCATAGATAAGCCACCACAGACTACAGTTAGCAGAACTAATTGTCTTTATCACTTCCTCTTTCACTTGAGCTTCTAAAAGAATGCTTTGTCTAAATATCAAAATATAGTGCCATTAATATCCTCTGATACAGATTTCTTGATAATTAGGCTTTAATGATAACAAAGTGCTGGTATTTGGATTGCTTAGCAGATAAAACTTGTGTTTGCTCGAGAGACCCCAAGTCAAGTTCACCCTTTTGCACTAAGGCAGAAAAATCTACTGAGAATAGCTCAGTGAGTTTAGCAGCATTTTTGACCACAGCTGGTAATATTGACTCAAGAAAACAGTAATTTTCATGAAGACTGATAGATACTTCAGAGTCTCCGATGATGGCTCTCTTTCAGGTCAGGCTTATGTATTTAGTCATATTTTTGTCCACCTCTTATGTTTCTCAATTCACACTTTATGGTTCTCTTCAAAGTTCAGAGCACACATTCTGACACCTCCACAGAGGAATTGACAACTGCATTCCAATACGTTGTTTATTATCAAGAAATACACATTTGTGTAACATGTGCCACACTTATCCCACCTTATGCATCTCCTTTAGTTATTAATTGCTGTGCAAAAAAACCTAGATTCTTTGCTAATAACCACTTTGCAGAGATAGAAAATGCAAAGACATAGGATAGCAGAGCAGAAGGGCTGATTTCAGTCACTGCTGTCATATATGACCATGCTTGGTTTTATTTAATTTGCTTTCAGAGAGCATTACAACTGGCTGAAATATCCGAAAGGCCACTAATTATCCTTCTTGAAAGAAAAGAATTACAAGGAGTTTCTCATAAAAGTCCTTTTACTTCTCCTAGTTCTGTCTAATCACTTGCTACTTGTCTGCAAATGGATTTGGTCTCGTACATAGTAATAATGATGACAGATGTTTTTCTGCCAGTCAAACTTAACATTCAAACTTTGGTTGATTATTATGAGTAATCTACAATTTCCTCCATAATTAAGGCTGCAACTTTGTTCCCATTAAAAAGTTTAATTTTGACCTCCCACTCACATCTATTAATGAAGGAGAACTTAAGTGATATGTGAGAATCATGACAGAAGAAGAATTTTCCTTCCCATTCAGAGTAATTTGAAGGAGGAAATTCCAATTTATGGCAACGCATTATAGATATTGCCACCTGTCAGTTATCTGTCACTTTATCGGAGGGAGAGAAGGAGGGAGCAGAAGAAAGCAATACAACTTTACCGGACTCAGAGAATGTCCTCATGCACAGAACTGAAGCTGAGACAACAGAAGTCTGATTTTAAATGTAATTGACAGTTCCTCTACTAAGATCAGGATGGACTATGGGCTCAGAAATAACAGGCAACAAACAAGCACTATAGCTGTCTTCCCCCTACTTTTGCCTCATTAAAACAAACTACCTTCCTCTCAGGCACAGAAATCCAAACACCATCAGTAAGATGACCGAAAGAATAGCAGAAAATTTTCCTAACACAGTAGAATTTATTTGGATGAGCTGCATGTCGTCCAATGATAACTGATTTATGATCTTCCAGTGTTAGAGGTACTCACTGGATTTCTAAAAAGTCGTCTTTGGTCAGTCTCTAACAGAGAGAGAAGCAAGGTGATAAGACGTAGTTTAATGGATTTATCTACTGAAAATCTAATGCACAGGGACAATGTTTTGTTACCCAGAGTCCAATTTTAAAAGTTATTAAGATTTTAATAGGCTCACTAGATCGGTATGTTGACTCTGACAACCTAATTTAGGCTCACTGGCAGTTTCAGAGATGCTGCATTAACTGTTGAAGCTGGCCAGTTTAAATAAACTCCTTACTTCAGAACAGCCACAAACCAGAATTAACTCTTCAGAATAGCTGAGGTTAAAGGATTTGAAAACAACTGAGGGACGTGAATAGGCAATACAGAGCCAGGACCCATAATGAATTTCTAAATAGACCTATATTTGTTATGCATGACAGAAGGCACCAAGGAATAGCCTTCCTGAACAATTTAAGGAAAAAAAAAATATCTTTGTTTTTCTTACTGCATGCAAACATGCTGAGTAGTAGCAGGAGGATTGAAATACAGCTTGAGGAAGCTGTAGATTAAGAAATTTGTTTTTATAAAAACCTCTGTTTCATTCCAGAACCTGTGGTTACTCAAAAATCACAATCATTTTTCAGTCAGAACCCATGAATAAAAATTTTGATCACTGAAATGACTTCCATTCAACTTTTTTTTTTTCCTACCATTGAAAAAGAAAAGAAAAATTACTTCCTGTTTGGGGGTTTTATTGTCTGACTTTTTTCCCCTACATCATTTATCTTGTCAGGAACAAAATAAAAAGGAAGAAAGTGAAACAAAATCTTGGTACCAACATTTTAATAGTAGTATACTTAATTCCAATACACTTTTTTTTTTTAACAGGGCTGATATAAGCTTATAACTAGTAACTGATGTTGTTCCTCAGCTGCCAAAAAACATGTAAAAGTGGTACTTATTCCGACAGAAACTTAAGACTATTCATTTACTGAGGATAGTTTATTCCCTCACTAAAAGTCTTCCTAAGCACTTGAGAGCAGCATAAGCATTTCTAAAGGAAGCTTTGGAAAATAAAAGAAACTGCCAAAACACTTGTCCACTAACTTTTTTGTATCAGCAGCTGTGAGGTTTTCCATTAAGAACATTTTGGCAATTCTAGAAAGACAGACGATGTACCAACTCAAAGTTATCATTAGATATTAGTACTTATAACTATCCATCCGAATCTACTCTACCTATTATTAAGCGCTTCGTACTTCCCCCACACAGGACAGTTTACATTCTGTGAACACATGGTATAGTAAGATCCTGAGGAAATGCTAGCACAACCATTTCTACCTAAACAAGATCCAAATGCTTACCAAAAACAAGGTAAGACCACAATGCTGGCACCAAACATGTGAAGCTTGCAGTTGATGCAGTCCACCAATCCAGGGCATTCCCTGCTATCCTTTACACCACACAGGAGGTTACTAATAGCTAAGGGTGGTTTAAGAGAGATTTCTTCTCAGCAGTGAGACACTGAACCCGTTCAACAAATAATTCATGTTAAGCGCTACTAGGTCATTTGAAATAATTCAAGAGCTGTCTTTATCTTGAGCACTTTGGTCTAACCCCTTATTTACTTGAGTATTCTTAGTGTTTATGAGTCACTACAAAAACCTCAATTTAAATTCATTTGCCAATACTTTCTGACTTTTTCCCCATTAGTTGCTGTCACTGAGTTCACACCTCCTCTACTGGCTTAAAGGCATCTGCTTCAGGGTGTTTGCATATACCATTGTGTGGTGGTGCAATCCTTACCCCCCCCCCGCCCCTCTTTGTTGGGCTGCTTGGTGCTAGGTGCGATTCCACCCACATCCCCCGAGCTATACACCAGTCTGTGGAGATAAGGACTGACAATGTTAACGAGCCTGGCTCCTGCCCCTCCCGATTGCTCGGAAATGGTTAAAATGGCCCATCAACTCCTAAGGGCCTGGCACACCTGTGCCTGGGATGTGGTCAAATGGGAACAATAACAGAGTCGCACATTAATCAAATTCTTTTGTAACTGCTGGAAGGCACCAGAAGGCATTTGACAAAAGTCAATTATCTTGGACCCTATAAATGGCGACCACCAGGGAGACCCTTTGAGCTCTCCTGGATCGCAGCGGGCCTGTGACCAGCATCTCCCCTGAGCTGGGACGCCTCTCAGGTACCAAACCCTTAAGGTGTCGTCTGCTCCAGACGGAAGGCCAGGGCGAAGTCCCCCGCTTGAGTCTCAATTATCGCCCGTTGAGGAATGCCAAGGCATTGTGAGTATTTGCTCTAAACTCAAGAGGGAAATTTTCTTTGAGCTAGCTTCTCTTTACTCTGTGTGTGTGTGTGGGTACGTACCCTTGTTTCTGTGTGTGTATGTCTGTTCTGTGTTCATTCTACTGAATCCAAACACCTTTGTTTCTGTCTGTTTGTCCATTTTGTGATGTGCATGCATGTGTATATATGTATATATAGGTACCGTTAAGTAAGTTAGTGTGAATCTTGTCATTTTAGAATCTGAATAAGTCGCTTTTCTTTCTTTTAGTATTTCTGAATTGTTTTATAATAACAAATTGCTGTTAGTTATTAATAAACCTAGATTTCTTACTAAATATTACCGTGTCAATACTTTCATCCGCGACACATTGTTCACAGATAAAGTGAAGGAACCAGAATTTTTCTTGTCCTGACTTGCCAAGGGAAAAGAAAATATGCATGCATCTGTATGATACTCCAAAACCTAAAATGATAATCCAGTGGTAAGAGTGGAAGCTGGTATATCCAGTTAGATGCACAGTTGTCTTAATCCCTTATTTTCATTTGATCACAGGCCAGCAGTACCAGTGTAAACTAGAATAATTCTTGAAGAAGGCAGTTAAGATACCAAAGTTCCTTCCAAACCCTAATGAAGTTTGACCCAAGGACACAATCCCTATCCCTTCTAAAACTCCACATAACTCTTTAAATATACACTGCACTGACTCTGGACTATCTTGTCCAGCCAGCATTTACTGGAATCCTGCTAAACTTTTGGCCTCAGTGAAATCTTGCTGCTCATTGCTTCCGTAGCAAAGCTTTGTCTTCCTCTTCAGTCAGACCATTGTGCTGTACGGTTTTTCTTATAAAACATTTACCTTGTAAGGCAGGCTGAAAGCCGTCACTATATGACACCAGTACTGTCTCAGGGCTTTTGACTTCATACCATGTTTCCTTACTATTGATTTGGATTTTTTGTTTTGGGCTGGGTTTTCTTTGCAACGTTTGTCTCAATGAAGACACATCACTGTCATTTTCTTCCTTGAGGGAGGAATAGGATGACAATTCTAACATTTATATTCTAGATAGCAGAGTTCAGAGTAATGCCTGCCTTATCTGCTCCCGCTTTCCTGGTTGTTGGTACCGAGGTTTCTGCCACCTCTCGAAGTTCATCATGCATACACTGAAATGTGAATTCTCCTTATTTCACCCACAAGCCCACAGGTGAATTTTATTCACTGCAGCATAAGATAGACACACTTACCTAAGCTCACCTGATTTTTCTATCAAAGTTGCTGCTCAACAAGAAGTCTATTATCAGCATGTGTCAGCAGCTGGCGAAGCTATGATACACAAGAACTCCAGAGTCAGCTCCAGCCTGCAACATGCACCTCCACTAGATAAGACTGACTTTCAGTGAAGTGACCCATCAGTGGGACTGCTGCATTTATCAGAGTAAGGAAGGGCAGAAGGAAAGAAGAGAGAGCACAGAACAAAGTATTATTCACCCTGCAGTATCAAATACAAAGATGCGCAGTTTCCTTGAGACCCACAGTGAAAAATATGGAAGATTTTTTAAATTAGCAGATGCCAACTTGTTCAGCAGCAGAGAGCGCCAACTCCATCTTCTCAGGTATAATACACATAAAAACCAAACCACCCTAAAAGCCAAACACTTAGTCACATATTAGCAATATGATTCAGTCTCACACACAGATTTCATATGGCACTCCAAAGGCACCGATAGTTTCTCTTGAAGTTCAACAATTTGCATCTTCCACTTAATACTCCCCATCCCTCTAACCAGAAATCACCAAACTAAAGCGCTCTGTCAAGTCTCTCTGAACACAGAACGCTTTATTAACCTAATCAAAATATCTCCCTTTCCACTCTTACAGTTCAACAACACATTTTACCCTCCTCTTTTCAGCACTGAACCACAGCTATGTTCACCTTTGTTTCTTACCACTACAGCTAATCTGAATACACTGAGCCCATTCAACAGCACTGCAGTACTCAGTAATTCACTTCTCCCTTCTGCAAAGTGCTATGTCACAGGTAATACAAAGAAATCACACATCTAAAACCCTCCAAACAAAATGATGCAGCAGATGAAAAATATTAGTGCACTATACTTAAAAGAGTCCTAAACCAGCTTGACAGAGTAAGAGCACTAAGCTACACCTCTAATAATGTTCTCAGAAAAAAGACATGTGGACAAGCAAGCACCAAGTAGTAATGAAAGTTTTTAAACATCATACTACTGTCATGAATCCAATTAACAAAACTGCCACCTTAGGAACCCAAGACACCAAGTAATTTTAACATGGCTTTGAAATTGGTACTGCCTGAAACACGAGTCTGGGTTATTGCTTATTTAAGAAAAATAACTAGCCATGTGTACTTGACACACCTTCAAAATCTCTTTGTATAAATCAGTGAGAAAGGATGGAAACTTAAGCTATTTTATCATCACCTGGGTGGAGTAGATATCCCCCCAACTGTGGAAATGGTGTGTATTAACCGGCAGTAGGGAGAGTGCATTTCAGGGCATCACAACATCCCTGCATGGCAACAGCTGCAGTAAGGCAGAAGAGCTTCAGAGGACTGGCAGGGGGATGCTGCTGACAGACACATCATGAGGGGACCATAAGCCCGAGTTAATACTAATGCTCTAGGATTCGCCTTGTGGGTTGACGCATAAAAAAATTTCCATAAAAATCAAGTTCAGAACAAAACACCACCATAAACCAGACATTTTAAAGTAACTACTGACTACTCTGTCAAGATCACAACAAATCTTTTGAAACACTTTATCAACCTAATTAGTAATCTGTATCATCATGAAGATGAAAAGAATATAAACCATTATATGTATTACATACACAAAACACATACATACAGATCTACTTTCAAACCCCATACAAGTTACCTGTCACAATTAAGTCATTCACAGGGAGAAGCTTATATATATACACACACATGCACGCATCGAGCTAATTATTTTGCCTTTTTTTTTTTTTAAGCTAAGATAATGGGCACACTGCTGCTAGTGGGCAAATCCTGATCATACATTATATCACACTTCCTAGTAATTTTGATGAAAACTACAGGTGGAGACAGATTATAATGGGAATATCTAGTTGAAATTCATCCCCATTTTGCCTCAGATGGAAGACACGCTGCTTGAGCCCTGAAACATATTCAATTTCATTCAAATTGTATGCAGATTTTCAGGCAAAACTGAATTTATAAAAAAAGTTTCAGAGAGTCCTAGAAGAGTTCAGAGTTCTGCAAATGCTTTATAACTACATTTTCAGCATCTGTGTACTCTTCTACCTCCATGAAGGCTCACTGCCAGTGCAGGCAAGGAGAGATACAAATCCCACAGAGGTCTATCCTTTTGATAGGAGTTTGACATCTTCCACTGATGTGTTCAGTCACTTTAGGTCCTTGAGGATTCACTGGGGCATCAGCTGTTGAGTATGGTTCCTTCTAACAAACTCCCATCAAAAAATAGACAACCTATCTGTCTTTCACCTTTCAAGATCATCTTGTGACTCAAAGTTTCAGCTTGGGTGTTTTGCCTCCCCCCCGCCGTTTTGGTGTTTTGCAAGTGAGAGGACTGAAAGCTGCCAGTTATACAGAATATTTGGGGAAGAAAGCAAACAAACAACACAATAGGATTTCCTTCCCCCTGCTCCAGTTCAATACAATCCAGAAGTCTACTACATCTTACAATAAAAATTTACAGCGAATTCCACTTTAATAGTTGTCTGAATTTACATAAAGAATCAAAATACTGAACAAGAAGTTTGAAACAGTATTTGTAGCAAATAGTAGCTAACATTGCCTTCCTCTTCCTGCTACTCATTGATGCAATCCCATTTTAACTTAATTCAATAAAGAGCCTGCCCTGTCATGTAAACTAATCATTAATCCAATTACATGACGGAAATTGATACTCTATTGCTTATGCTATTGTCTCCAAACACCAGGCACGCTAGAAAACAGGAATTCCCTGTAACATTGTATGCACATAGAATACAGCAGCCCTGAATACTAGGGCCCTGACTTTCAGTGCCATGGTACCAAAGTCACAGAGCAGGAATGTGGAAATTAAGGATGCTGACAAGTAGAAAACCACCTGGTATTAGCCCTCATTCCTGCCCAATGCTTTCCCTAGTATATAAATTTCTAGTTTGATACTCAATAGGAGATTTTTAGCTCAGAATTAAATTCAAGTAAAAACAAAACACACGTAGAAAGAGGATTTTTTTCTTTTAAACAAAGATTAAGCAGATAAATAAGGATTAACAGAAGAAAAACAAAATTTAGAAATAAAGCTCATTCTAAGAATGGATCATGAATGTTCAGAGTCTGAGCATGCCTTATTAATATGGCTCAAGCATTTATTTGTTACTGCGTTTTATTTTGATGCATACACACAGGGAGAGAGAAGTACTGAACGTGCTACCTTTAAGAAACAACAGGTAATAGAGAAGTATTTATCAATATTTGAGAAGACAGTGACAAACCTGCTTTCTCTTACTGTTGTTTCAGAACAGAGAATTTCCCTTTTACTGTTTATTTTCACTTAATTAATACATGAGTAAAAACGGTAAACCTTGGTTTGTTCCTCTTCATTTAGGCAACAATCATTAATTAAAGCTGAAACACTCCTACACTTAATTTCCCCATACAATTCCTCATGAGAGGTGGGAAGAGTGAAAAGTGTAATGAAAACCATACCAGCACCCAATTCTACCACACCAAGTTCAGACTACAGGAAGGCTATGCAGGGCAGGGAGGCTACAAAGAACTAAACCTGTAGAACTCTTCCACCTAAAAATGAAAGTGGAATATATCTCAATGAGGGGAGAAGGTGGGAAAAGGATTCAGACCATATGATAATCTCACTTTTCACAAGAACACTCCACCTCTAACCAGGATTTCAGTCCATGCTAGATGAAACGCTGTGGGAACAGGAGGCCAGGCCAACTGACACAAGTACTGCAGGCACTGAACTGGATCTGAGACAGCTCCCAAGGAAAGAATTTCTCAGGAGCTGGAAGAAGATTACAGGACAATTCCAAAGAACAGAGATCCATTTTCTTTAACTTGAACCTGGATTGCAAATTATGATTTGGCCACAGATACGGCAAAACATTATACAGTACAATATCCATGTAACAGGATATGCAGCCATCCAGCTCTTCTTGTGTGGTGTCTTTAGCCACTTCTCATCTTTAAGAATAACTAGTACTACAATAATTAGACACATACTATATAAGGAAAGGAGAACGCATTATAATATGTTAGTTCCTGATGACATTGAGACCCTTCAGTCACCTAAAATAGGTATTGGCAAGACACACCTGAAAGGTAACAGAAAAAGTTGTTTGATGCACCCACAGATGAATTACTGACACTGGGAAATCTTCTGTACAAGAATCAGTGTGGACCTACCCTCTATTGAAAGCATAAGCAGTCAGAAAACACACTAAACTGACCATCTGTTCCTCTCTGATAACATGTAATTAAGTAATTTATTTATTCAGCACTTAAACCCTCTCCCTTCTCTTCATATTAGTCAAGGATGATTATGCTAAATCCAGATGTAGTTAACATATTGTGCACTCAAGTGAGCAATGTCCTTACAGGCACATGACTTGCCTTCTGGCGACCCACCTTCACAATCTCAGTCCCACTGCCTTGAAGACCCTGTTTATACACTGTCCTGTGGGCCAAGGTAACCACATGCACCTCAGTTGATGTACACATCTGTCTAGAATTTCTTTCTTTCTACAGAACACAGGACCGCTGACAACATAAAATCAGATCAGAGTAGGTTACCCAAACAAAGCTTCCTTCAGTATTGCCAGCAACCACTATTAATTTGGTACTCTGATAGACCCTCCTGGGGATCTCCCAGACTTCTGGAGTTTTACTGACATATCAGAAAGTCAATGACTGCCTAAGACAGTCTTTCTTAGCAAAGCCTATGTCTCTCTCTGCTCTTCAGGAAGGTTTCTGTTTCTTTAGAATTCCAAAACTAATGATTTAACAACCTGTTACACAAATACAGCTGAAAAAAAGAAACCATATTCTGACAAACTCAGAAGCACACTACATTCAGTATAATCTTATCTACTCACAAGAAGTCAAAAAGACAAAAAAAAAAAAAAAGTATCACGTAATTCACCATAACACTTCTCCCTACCGGTCTCCCCAGCTCTTCCAGTCCCATTAAGTCTGACAGAGGTTCCATTTCCAGCTCTCCTCAGTACACAGTTATCAGACTTCCAAGTTCATTAAGTTGACATCATTTCTTGTGTATGTGTTCTTCCCCCTGCCTTGTGGCTCTTTTACAGATTATTTTAAACATTTGGTTTGGTGTGGTTTTGAAACAAGAAATTTACCCATGGTTTTGCAGAATTTTCTGGGGTGGTGCTTTTTGTTTACTTTGGGGTTTTTTTGTTGTTGTCTGTTTGTTTTAAGATGAAGCAGCTGCACTGGGAAGGGGTAATTAAAATAGAAACTCTTGGCAAGTTACTGCAGTCCTGCATCACTAAGTAATGCATCTGGAGTCACGGAAGCCTCTGACAGAAAGCCTTTGCACATTCTGATGCTGCACAGACAGCCCTTCCCCTGGAAAATCTTTTCTAAGACAACACATTTTCATTTGTACTGGCTTTAGGATTAGCCTCTGGGAACTCATTAGAAAATGAGTCCAGGTTTTCAACGGACTGAGGTTTTTATTGCCATAAAGGTAGATAGGATAGAAGGTATTCTTTCAACAGCAGCCTCTCTGTATTTTTCCAGGAAGAGAATGCCAACTTAAGATATCTCGAGCTAAGGTCAACCTTTGTTTTGTAGGTTTGATTTATGACATTTCTACAGCCATTACTGGCATTTCTTTGAGGTGCCAAAAAGCCCTTGATTCCCATATATATTTAGCCTTTTTTCTATTTGCTTTTACTATTAAAGCATAAAGTCTGGATTGAACTGTTCATCCCACTTGTAAACCAAGAAGAACAAACTCCCATAGAGCTCAGCAGCTTACCACGATTTGTCTTTCAGACTCACACATCCTTTCAGGTCAGATTACTGCTCTGAAATGTGAAAGTGTGATTTACACCAGCTCACTAAGAGCATTTCCTAAATGATAATTACTAAGTTCAAAAAAGTGCATTTTAAACCCAGTTCTTATTATTTTACCTGCAAATTACCAGAATATACTGTTTCCATATAGCTAACACTAGTGAGATTTTTCACTGCAAACCCATGATGTAGCTCAGATTCACCTAAAACTAAACCACAACTCGCAACAAAACAGAAAATTGCGAGGAAATCTTTAAGTGCCTCTTCCCTACTAACAGCAGTATTGAATGCACTTGGGCAGGACAGGAAAAAAAAACCCTAAACATTTCACTTCAGTGAAGCTAGAAAATAAGATTTTAGAAAATTTCAGGTTTGGAAGATTAGGACTTCCTGGGCCCCCAGTAACAAATCCAAAAAACATCTGTGTTGACATTAACTTTTTAACTTTCATGTCTCATGATTCCTATGATGTGAAACACAGGTTGTACAGAACAAACCACATACCTCAGCTGAATTAATAAAACAGAACTCAAGAACACAAATTGTTTCATTGGTATGTCATTATATTGTGGGGGAGTGTTAAAAAAACCTTTACAAATATAAATTTCCAAGTAGTACACCCTCCTTCCTACTATAGTATAAGGACCATCTCAGTAGAAAATGATGGAACATTCAAAGGAGCACAAAACATCCAATATAAAAATATGTATTTTCTTTTCCTCTCACTCTATTTTAATGTTCTTATTTGTTACAGATTGGTGGGGTTTTGGTTTAGACTTCTTTCTAATCGACTAAAATCAATAAAGAACACACCAGTCGAATGAATATTAAGCAAGTTAAAGTTTGTTTGCAGGTAGAGTCAAAGACCCTGGGTCTATAATAAATTCTAGTTTTCCAAAACTTTGCTCTTTCCATTTAGTTGTGCATTGATTTATGAGTCAGTCTCCTGGGTGCTAACTGTATATAAAAGAAACATTAACTCAGTGGAGGCAATAGTTTGGTTTTTTAATAACAAAAAATGCATACTGTTTATACCATTATTGCTTAGGAAATTAGATAACATCCCTTCTAATACCCTGTGCACAGGATACGGTAGCAAACCACTTAACATGCAATAATAGAGTATTGACTACGCACAGTGATATGCAAGACAGTGCTCCCACCAGATTAGACAAGTTCCACGCTGTTAGAGCCTCTGTAGTAATACGTTTGTTCAACCTTAACAAAAAACTTTTGAAAAGAGATTACCTCCAAGGCATAAAAAGATCAAATTTAAATGAAATATCTTGCAGTTATTTCATAATAAACAGTGTTCATAATAATCAGTGTTTATTCCATAAATCAAAAATAATACTTTTTTTCTTTTGTCAGTAATGGCTCTATGAAGGGGGTAATCTGGAGTGCTGTGTATACACCGCAAGGCGGCAATACAGTATTTCCCACAAAAGGCACCCAGAAATACACTACTGTCATAGGCAGAAAGCATTGCACACACCCTATGTTTTTAAAGTCGTCTTCAGTTAGTCCTGAGCAGATGCATACTTCACACAACCATAAGAGGCTCTGTGTGGCTAACTTGCTCCTGCAGGCACAAAGCACTGTGATCAATGCTCAGTCCACTGAACAACATACTCTTAACTTCCTTAAACAGATCTTAGCTGTTTCACAACTTCTCAGCACACTTATTGCACTTCCAACATAACACGGGCAATATCTGGCTGTTCAAGTAGGCAAAATAAGCAGCTGCCCTGGGCCAAAGACCATCAGAAATAACATAACACCCAAAGTCCTCCTGCCTCCTGAACCAGCACCCTAGAAGACAAATGCTTATCCGTGCAGCCACTTCCTAGTTACAGCACAAAGCAGGGACCATGGTGAGACCTCCACTCCTCCCATTCTCCTGTAGCAGTAAGATGGGCGAGAGCAACCCTTTAGGCTTCCCTGATCTTCTCAAAACAAACATGACTGTGTCCCATCTCCTCTTTATGTGGAAGAGCACAACAGAGTTACTGATAAGCTCTGATTCAGCTCTGGGTTGACTCTTCTTGTACAAATGTATCTGGATGCAAAGACCCACCACCCACATAAATTGTAAAGAAATAATTCCCCCCAAATCTTCATATGCAGTACATTCCACTCTGCCTGTAAAGTACTGCTTCATTAAAAGAAAGCACATCTTTTTATAGACAGCTGTACATACTAGCAAGAAAAAAAAAAATCTCCATGCAAAGCAAAGCCATCTGCTCCTTTCAGAGGGAGTTTACATTTGCTTTAAAAGGACAGAAACAATTTGTAATTTAGTCAAAGTTTGGTTGGTTGGGCATTTTTTTCTTTATTAGTTTGTTTTTTTAAAGAAGAGTTAGAGGTAGATTATGTACTACATTCTTCCTTGGGTCTTCCTGACAGGGGTTCCTCATTTTAAAATCACTGCTTTCTACTCTTTCTAAATATCTCTGTCTCCCATGCCACCACATGAAAGAGACATAAAAAAACCCACAGAGGGCTCAATGACATAAAGGAGAAATAGTAATGCTGCCTATGCACTGAATGCTGTCAAACACAAAAAGCAAAAAAAAGTAAGAAGAAAAATATTTTCCAGATGCAATGAACTTGAAGAGAAGATTAAGGAAGTGCACTACTCAAATGTGGGAGTAGAACTGTTCAGAGGTGGAGACAGAAGAGGAAAAGCAGCAATAAACAAAGGAGAAATAACATTCTGGGCAATTTCATCCTTTTCGGGGGCAGGTAACTGGAGAAGAACCAAAATTTTTATCTCAGAAATTAAACTATACAGACTATTTCTCCGACAACACACAAGGTGTTTAAATATTTTGCAACATGGGAAATGCAGTTAGCAGAAGGGAGACGTGAAACAACCAAATGTCAGCTCTCATGAGACTTCAAAATATTTCTATTTTCAGTAGCAGCATTTGGAGGCAAGGGAGTGGAAGGGTTTTTTTTTGTTGGGGTTTTTTTTTTTTAGAAAGGAATATGGGAAACAGATCACTTAACAATAGTTTTTGCTTTTCCAATGAACTGTTTTTACTTAGAACAACTTTTCCAGTCCAAATTTAAAAGTTTAGCTGTGAATTTAAGGTGAGTTTTAGAGCTCTTCCTTAAAGATTTCACCTTGTACCAGGAAAAGAGGCTGATCTGCATGAAGGCAACATTTGCTTCCCATGTACAAGTTCTGTTCCCCCCAGAAGTCCCACTAAATGGAAGAGTACAGGTTAATGAATTTAAGTACTTTCCATCATGACTAAGGATCACAAAATGTAGCCTTGTGTGCATTACCACACACTTACAAAGTAATTTTACTGATTTTTTTTTAACCATTTTGATATCTGTTCCATTTATTGCTATAAGCTAAAACAGCACTTCATTTTTATATAGACCAACCATTAGGGTATATGCACCTTAATGATGACATGAAACTCTTCCACTGCAAAAATGTTATGAATCCTTAAGGAAAGGGATTCAAAGTTGCTTTAGGAGAAGAATCCTTGCTCTGTTAGTGCTATGATTGCAAGACAACTCCCAAGTTCCAAATATTATAGTAGAGCTTGTTTTGACATCAACCAAAATGATCCACATGAAAAAGACCCAGATAAAAATAAAATCACTTGAGAGCATGTGTTTCTGCACTCACACAGCTGCATCCCAAACTCTTTTAATATCAAGTTAGCCAAGGGAGAAGAGGATACAGTGAGCACCTGCTTGCTCCAAGGCAGCCCAAAGCCCTTTACTTGGGACAGGCAAACACCTTTGCACCATTCTTCTGAGATGGATGCAGCACAGCTAACAAGCAGGTCTTCTGAAAGAAAATTTCTCTGGCATTTACAGTCATTCCTGGGTTTGGCCTACTAGAGTTAGTCTCCCTTTCTCCAGTGCTAAACAAACAAATAATATTTTGTCCTATTAGTTACCTAGAACTACATCAGGAATATTAATCTTGTACAAGAGTTCTGTAATATATTAAGACAGACATAGAAACAAGGCAGTCTTCAGTGAGGAAATGATGAGCTAATGGTTGAAGGCCATCTCCCCAAGACTCAGTGTAAAATCTAGCTTCTCTATTCCCATCTTTAACTTCATCTTCCAGCATAAGTTAAACACTTAACTCTTCTTGGTCTCAGCTTCCCCATTTGTAAAATAGAAATATTAGTACACTATCTCTATGCATTGAGGTGTTGTACAGCTTATCTCATTAGCATCTGTGAAGAGCTTTTCACCTCCTTACTGTGTATCAGCCAAGAACAAAAATCGTACTGCAAATATGATGATACTGTTATTGATGACTTTCAAGAGTGGCAAGCGGGGCCATGAATGCAAAAAAGCATAAATGTAGAATTAACATAGATTAAAATATAAAATTAGAGCAGATTGAAATACAAACACCTGCCAAACAGACAAATATAGTGTACAATAGCTACTCAGCCATCACTATTTAAATTCTACATCTGGGGCACCAGTAGTCTACAGAAAAGAAAACTCTCTGCACTAAATAAAAAAAACTCTTAAGGGTCAGTCAAAATTTTGAAAGTGACCAAATTTTTTCAAAAGTCTGTCAGACAGTCTCCTGGTACAGAAAGGCTGCATCCCTCTTATTGTCTATATGTAACAAGAGCTCAGGCAATTCATTTGCTAGCACTGCTGTTGTTCCAAGTGAAGACAAGACAAGTGGGACCTTGTGCAAATTGAACTAATCAGCAACACTTGATCAACTCAATTAGCTCAAATCAACCCAAGTGTCTCTCTGACTACAGTTACAGATCAACACAGATGCAGTCAGGCTAAAATGGCAAATTACATGCAAAGAAAAGGAGACTTGCTCTGCCTGCCCTCCAAGCTGGCCAGAGGTTACCTGGTTTGGAAGTTCCACAGCTGTGCTAGCAAAACATCATGTCGGGCTGAGGTGGCCTAGCTAAATCCTTCCCTACGTCAATATGAACTGGGAATATTTCCAAGGAAGACATTTTGTTCATAATTAAACAAAACAAGCAGGAATAGCAGAATCAATAGCAGTAGTCTAGGAACAATTTCTGCATAAAACCAGAGAGTATGCGTACCTTATACGGGTTTCAACTATTTCAATGCAAGAAAATAGGACTGTTTTGTAGGATAAGAGAATGATGTCTTAGATGACCTTGTTGAGTAAGTCCTGAGTTTCCAAGGTGTCTCCCTGTGGAGGAAGTGAGAGGAAACTAACAGCTTGCCCACTCTGCTCTCCTTTCTCTTTGCTGCCAAGAAATCACGCTGGCCACTGAGACATGGACAGATTACTGCACTGAAGAGTATTGGTGATTTTATTGATGAGTCTCTCAAATCATTACTAAAACAAAATAAGTTGTTCACTTCTCAGCTAGAATCAAATGGACTGATGACTATTATCTCAACCTTGGCTATGATAAATGAGGCTACCCTTAACCACTCAGGTCCTTGACCTAAATTCACAGTTAGTCTAGTGACCTAGCCAAAACCTTTGAGAGAACAACGTCTAATGATGCTTGTCTCTACTCAACTACTCCTTGGCAACTCCAGATGCAACTCATCTGCCAAACAGATATTCTTCAATAATCAACACAGCTGCCAAGGCACTTTGTGAAAGCCAATACTTCCTCTTGCTCTCCCTTGTCTGTCCTCCATAGTTAATACATAATTCTTTGTAGTACCACTGAGCACCTCAAACTTTCCTTCTTTGGATGACAAGAAGACAAATGGTGCTACTTCATACAAACTCTTAAAAAAAATATTAAAAAAACACTGGTTTCTGTTAATTGCTTATAACAACAACCCAAATGCACTTTACCTACACAATAAAGTGCTTTCTACATTTGAAGTCTGGATATGCTGTGCTTTGGGGAGGTGGGGTTGTTGGTTTGGCTTTTTTGGGTGGGGGTTTTTTGGTGTTTTGTTTGTTTGTGTTTTGGTCTTTTCCCTTTGAAGAAGAGGGAGGTTTTCTGAGGGTTGGGGTTTCTTAAAGAATATTTCCTTGCACAGCTGTGGCAGATGGACCTCTGCAGGACTACCCACTTGCATAAAAGCACATTTATGTTCAGCCTTTAGGAACAGACTGGTCAATATACCATATTAGAAGCAAAGATGCTGGTGGGAAGCAAACATCTAACTCATGCTGGTGAGTTGACCATTTGACTTTCAAGAGTCGAGTCATAATGCAGTAACTAAACTGAATTTAAAGGCTGTACTGGTTTTGACTGGGATAGTTATTTTTTCATAGTAGTCTGTATGGTTGTGCGTTTGGAATTTGAGATGAAAACAGTGTTGACACAGGGATGTTTTAGCAATTGTTGAACAGTGCTCACTCAGCCTCAAGGCCTTCTCTGTCTCTCACCCTGCACCACCAGCAAGCAGGCTGAGTATGCACAAGAAGTTGGGAGGGGACACAACCAGGACAGCTGACCCCAACTGACCAAAGAGATATCCCAGACCATATGGCATCACGCTCAGCTACAAAAGCGGGAGGAAAGAAGGAGGAAGGGGGGTGACATTCAGAGTTATGGTGTTTTCTTCCCAATCAGCCATTACGCATGATGGAGTCCTGCTTTCCTGGAGATGGCTGAACATCTGCCTACGAATGGGAAGTGGTGAATTAATTATTTTGCTTTGTGGTTTGTTCATGCAGCTTTCTTTTACCTATTAAACCATATTTATCTCAACCCACAAGTTCTCTCACTTTTACCCTTCTGATTTTCTCCTCCATCCTGCTGGGTGAAAATGAGAGAGTTGCTGTGTGGGGCTTAGCTGCCAGCCAGGGTTAAACCATAATAAACCCCTACCCTCATTGTTCATCTACCCATCATTTCATCTTTCTCATGAAAATCTTTGCACAGCATCACTTTCAACTATTACAACTCACAGACATTGTGATGTAGGTTATAAAGATGTCTGCATAATAAGCTGATATCTTCTAGGAACTGAAAAAATAGTGAAGAGCCAAAGCTAAGGGAGGTTATCATCATCTCTCATAAATTCTCACAGAAGAGACTTCAGTGCTTTCAAGCTCCCCTTCATACTGAAGAAAAAAAAAAAAAAGGATAAAATAAAATACAACAGTCTCTAGAAGAGTATGTCCCTAATTAATAATAATGATCAGATTCCACAATTGCAGCATTTGCATTTTTCTGACTTATGAGTGGAACAATGCAAACAACCATCAGCACATGTGAAAAATTAGACCATATATATCTTCCAGAACCTACATTTTGGCATTGTCTTTGACAGTAACCATTCAAACTAAACCAGAAATGAAGTTTAACAAAGCAAGTTTGATTTTTTTTTAAAAAAAAAAAGAAAACCACCAACCACAAATGCAGTATACTACTTTAGTGTTTATTAATATTCAAGCCACGTATTATCCTCCACATAGTCACCCAAGCAGAAACAAACAGATATACCTTACAGGGGTGTTATGAGATTAATTAGTTAATAACTATAAAACAATTTGAAGGTGTAAAGCCATGTTACAGAAATGCTAAATGCTGTAACATTATATATGTAGAAATGAAGGTGAGCTTGCCAGAAATTCTATGAGACTGACTGGATGCGAAGTAATTACAGGAGCAGTTCAAGTTATTTTCTTGCTTAATATAACAATCCATGTCCCAGCCCATCAAGCCATTGTTTCCAAGGAGTGAATATTGAGTGGAACTAACAGCTCACAGTAATGGAACTGTTCTCCAGAGAACATAATACATATCACTACCTCCTAAGAAATAAAACTGGAACAAAGCAGACAAGCTCAAGATGAGCACAGGAACCAGGCTGATGCCATCCTTTTATCCATGCAAGGACTAGAAGAATTCTAAGAGAAGCTTAAGAAAGAACATCCCAAAAGAACAGTTTTAATCCTATCTTTTGTGCCAGTGCAGTGCCTATTAACCTCACTTTACCTAGGGAGTACAGCATTAATGGCAATGCCTCAAAACCTGCCCAGAGCGCTTTAGGAAGATTTATTTATATGTGCACACATACATATGCACGCACATGTACATACACTAGAAGTCAAGGCCAGATTCAGGTCTCAGCTCCAGCAGACTTAACTCAAGGAATGATAGCAATTCTAAAGAAGTGACTCCACACTCGTCCAGAAATGAAACCACCTTCAAAACCACAGAGGTCTAATTCTGAGTTTGGCAGTCTTCAGAGCAGCACACATCTCCAGTTCAAGCCAGTACTACTGCACAACAGCGTTAAGAGAGTTATGGAGTAACACAGTTAACTTTGAGAAGTGAAAAGTATAATGATGGGGCAAAGTAAAAATGCAAACAAACAAAACAAAACAAAACTATATATATATATATATATATACTGTCAGTGCTGCTTTGAATTTCCACATTCCTACATCACCATCCAGTCATTTCAAAATTAAAGATTCTGGTGAAACTGTCCTCTTGTACATTATATGTCACTACTGTGTAACTGGCTAATGACATGCTACTCACCAAATCTGCATACTTAGTCACATTGATCAACTAGCTTACATTCAATTTTAAAAAAAATGAATTTTTGAAAGACTAAATTTCTAGCCTTTATCAAACTCTCACATACTACAATCCTAACTACACACCCTCACAAAATGAGTGTTCTTTGAAGACCAATTCTGCGAAGTATATATATCAGGCAGGTAACACATGCTTTTATCTTACAGCTGGTAAGAACAGGCAGCACTAAGGACAAAAGGGAAGTGGCAGCAGAAAGACTGCAGTACTACTGCCTCTTGAACTCTCCTGCTTACAAAATTAACTCTTAAAGTAACCTAGCTTTAGAGACAAAACTCTTCACAACAAGCTCAACACTGGTCCTGCTGCATTACAGCATTAAATAGGTTCCCTGAACACAGTAAACAGTACCAGAACCTAAGCGCTGGGTCAACTTGAAAACACCATCCTCTGGTGTTGCCAGAGGTCTCATCCAATGGAGAATACACATGTTCAGAGACATGCATGTATGTGAGAACAAATGCCTCATGAAATACTGTCAGCACTGCCTACACTGATAGGATTCTCAATTACATATCATTTTCCTTGCCATTCAGTTTACAACACTAAATTCAGGGTATTTTCAAACAATCTTTGCAAAGCCTCCCCACATTAACCAGCTTTACCAAGTTCTGCTGCCCAAACCTTTGTCAATTCCATGACCAGTGTTGGAAATGTTCTCTTGAAGCTGAGAAGAGGACAGCAGAGATTCAACACATGAAAAAGTAATGGGCAGAAGACAATCTCTCAGAGATTACTTTCCATAAAATTGAATTGGCAACATCTGCTCAATCTACTGTAGATAAACAGTGAACTATTTTCCAACTCATTAACTCAGAGGATAAGATATTAAATAAACCCCGGGGGCCTCATGCTTTGTTATCACATTTAAGGCTTGTCCCAAACTCACCAAATTAGTTCTTCTGTGCAAGAGAGAACCTAAGAATGGAGTTGCAGTTACACAGCAAACGCATACCCATTTAAATCCCTGGATGACCTAAAAAAAAAAGTCCCTACTTAATCTGGCTGTGTTTCTAATTACTAGTCACTTAGCCTAAATTATTAACCGTGTCCTCGGCAGTGATGTATGGTACATGTAAATCTCCAAACAGGATTCTAATAGAATTATCTAATTCTATTAAACCACAAACAACTACCCATTAAATATTTATTAGAAAGCTTGCATTCACTTAAAATAGATTGGAATGTCAGCAAAACACTTTGCTAATCCCTTCTTTATTTCAGCCTTCTAAGCTAAGGCTTCAAAATGAGCTAATCAGAATCACACTTATTGATCAAGTACAAATCAGTTGGCTAATCAAAATCAATAAAAATAAAAAGATCTGAAAAGAATTTACACAGTAGACTATGGATTTCTCTAAAAAATACACTCTGTTTAAATAAACAAGTTTGTTAAATTCAAGATTATTTGATTTTATAAAGCTTTTTAGCTTACTCTACCATAGGGAAGGGGTGATGAATGCCAGCTAATTAAATTTTCTTTGTAGCATCAATGAGCTGCACTTCTTGAAAAAAGAGCTGGTTTAAACCACTTAAAAGATTCAGTAGCATTTTAAGTTCTCAGTACAGTTGCTAGCTTGGATTTTTTTACAGTTTACACAGTGTAACCTGGCACCAAAATAAAAGCAGTATTTCAAAAAACAAAGGGCCAAACATTCCAAGATATTAAACATCATGCACAATAGCCACCATTCACCTTCCAAAAAAAGAAATGCCGAGAACAAGCAGAAAGAACACAGGAGACAAGTAACCAAATACCATATTCTCTCTGCAGTGGTTATAGATGAGTTATGCAAAGTAATCTTTATGCCATTATATTTTGTGGCAAGTCCTGCCTTTGATCAGCACAGTTTTACATACATTCACATACACATTTGAGTCATTCCAACAAAATCCAGGCTGCTTACTGCTGAAGTGTAACCAGCTTCCTAGTAACACACATCGTCTAGAGTCCCCCCCCCACAGAAAACACTAATCTACATTAGCTGAAAGAGTAAAATTTAAAAATCCTCATGCAAGTACCACAATGTTCTAAAAGCAGACGAAGTTATGTGTTCTTGATCCCAGGGATCATATGAAAGTAAGCCAATCTCCTCCTCCCCTCTTACTTCCTTGAAGAGATGCACTTCTCAGCTCCTCCCACGTCATTTGGAACTTTTATCTTATGAATCATCTCTGTGACAAACTCCACATCATATCTGATGCAAATGTTAGAAGTGCTGCTACCACCCTGCAGGTGACACTGGACACTGCTCAAGATATGAGTAGTTTAAAATGTTGGCCTGAAATTGCATGTTTTTCAAGAGAGGAGCAAGTAGAAATCCTGGAAATTTTCCATGCTTAGATGAACTGTACACCAATGCTGAAAAACCCAGAGAGGCATAAGGCAAATCAGACATATAACAAGGTATATTTCTCCTAAGCTTATTAGGACTCAATTTTCTTTCACTTCTCAAAACAGTGGCTGTCCACACACAATCAGAACAGAAGTAATTACTTTGTAAATTATCTGGGATTTTTTAAATTCCCTGTAGTGGCATTAAAAAAAAAAAAAAATCAGAGAACAATAAATTCATTTAGAAATGCTAATATATAAGTAAAACAGAATTTCTACTAACAGTAAACACTGACACCAGAATTCTCAACTATCATGAACAGAAATGCACTGAAAGTGACATCCAAGAGTGAAGGGGAAGCATATGGAAAACTAAATACACGTAACCCTTGCAAGAAAACCAGTGACTAGCTGGTCAGACTGGACCAATTTTAAGAGAAAAAAGTAAGCTTGTGAACATTGCAAGATATGAAAACTCCATTTTCAAGGCCATCTGTTTAAAAGCAAACTATTCACATGATGTACCTTAGACCGTCATTAGCTTCCTGTGTCTCATTCAGCTTTGGTTTACAGCGAGGATGAGTTTGGTTGGCCAGTACATGAGTATTCCTATTTCTTTTCCATCTCTGCCAATTCCAAGGATCAAGAAATCCTGCCTTACTTTTACTGAGTTGGTTGGGGTTATTTTGTTGGTTTTGTTTTTATGGTTTCCCCCACCCACCCAGGCAACTACTCAGCACTGGCCTACATCCTTTGCAGGAACTGCAACAGAAGTAATATTAGCCTGAAGTAAAGGTGCCTGAGAAAAATCGGACTCTAAACAGTGCAGAAGGAATCCACTGCTGTCATTACTCCAGACCAAGCAGTAAGAAAGAATAAAACAAAAACTAATAATTCCTGCACTTAACACTCCATAGACATATGAAGGGTGCTCAGTTAAGTCTTGTAGCTGAAGGAGTTCAGCTCCTTGCAGAGCCTGACTGCCCAAGCAGCTCACCCACAGAGATGCTCTACATTGTATCTCTGAAGCGTCCACTGACAGTAGAGCAACCTGCTGATGTCTTATCTCGGGCATTTCTGGGGTTTGAGTCTCTTAGACACCTGCCCAATGTTCTTGCTGTTTTCACATGTTTTCTATGGGTCTTTGTATCAAGTACAATTCCTTTGGTAATAAGAAGAGAAGGCCTGATTCTGCACCGCATGCTACTTTTTATAGTTTTGTAGACAGGGCACAATGTGAGATAAAACTCCTATCAGCTCATAAACAGTAGCTATTTACAACCACCTTGCACAGGTGTAATTGACTGCAGAGAGCACAAGATGGGAAGAATCAGGCCTGATGAGATTTTACAAGTGAGCAAGGCAAGCAGAAATTGGCCTTAATTTTTGTACAATAGCCAGCACTTTAGCTCTTTACTTGGAAACTTCACAGCTGTGAAACATTTACAGAAAGGGAAAGCAATTACAGGGCACTACCACTGGAGGAGCTTAAATAATTTAAGGTTCACCATGTCTCTGATTAATTTTATTTTATTTTTTCCTCAAGACCAGATGCTGCTCATTTTAACACCCTTAATTTCCACATATTGAGCTGGGGTGCTCTTTTCATCTAAATGTATGTAGACTACATATGCCTCCACGAAAAAACAGGGTGATTATTTCCAGAATGGGAGGATATGGGTTCCTTTCTCTATCTGAATTGTGGGAAGAGTCCCTTTTTGATCTCCAAGCAAGATTTTCAGAACCCATAAACCAGCCATGCTAGTTTATAGGGGGCTGTTGGCACATCTACAGAGAACTGCAATGTCACTACAGAAATTAAACTAGAGCATGTAGGGAAATACATTGTCAATGTAAACTGACTTGTATACATGTGTAAGTATGAACTCATGTCAGCCAGAGTGTGAGCGTTCAGCCTTTTGTTTGTGTAGTGTCATGCACTTTATGGTCTCATTTTATCAATAATGACCATTTTAAGAGGTAGAATTAGAAGAAACAATAAGCATTCTCTGCCAGGCCCTGATCCTTAGAGTATATCCATTAGAATCTTGTTAATCTGAACACTTCAAAAATTCATGTAACTGCAAGACTGAGTTTTTCAGTAAAATAAAATTTTAGCATTAAAAAAACCCCAACTAGCTAATTATACATGTAAAATCATTACAATCCATGGTGGCCAAGGCTGATGTATGACTGGCCAAGTCATTTGTGTTTGCAGACACTAGAGTAGCAAGGTAGTGGATTTTCTGTTCCAAACACCTTTTTGTCCTTAGTTCTGCTCCAAGCCTAGTCTCTGATGCAGCATTATGCAACTAAATCCAAATTTCACTTCATAGAAGGTCAGCACACAAAAGAACACACAAACCTGTCAGCTTAAACAAAGACAACCCCTAAAGTCAAAGCTAAATAGGTGGTGGTGGAGTTTTTTTGTTGTTTCGGGTTTTTTTCTTTTTTTTTTTAATGCTGTTTTGGTTTTAGTCCAAGTCCTTACTAGGGAAAGGGGTGGTTTGGGTTGTGGGGTTTTGGGGATCAGGGTTTGTTTTGGGGTTTTTTTAAACACATAAATATTATGTCATTGCTAACTCCAATTAGTAATGATGACAACCTAGGAGCAGGAACACAGATGCTGGGTTCTTACACAATGTCTTAGTTAACCAGTTAACCTAACATAGGTAGGCAACATGACAGTATCCAGAAGGGTGTTCTACTACTGACAATAAGAACTGTACTGTCCAAACAATATCCATGAAGAGAATAGAGTAACAATTTAAGTAGATAAGTTGTTGGCAAGATGGCTGAGCTCCTATAACCTGCCTGTTATTGTATTTCTGGCACATTTCTCAGCATTGTTGACCTGTCTGCCTTCAAGGCAGCACTTTCAAGGGTGTCTACTTGAGCAGTTGACCCTGTTTCCTGTATTTGTGCTGTATGCAAAAATACAGCAGCTTTGATAAGCTGATCTGACTCTTTGCTCCTTCTGTATTAAATAGCTGGAGACTTGTCTTTCTGCTAAGGAGGACTGATTTGTTTGAACTAGGCTTCCATTTAATAGTCTGTCACAACAGTTTTGGTTTAGGACCAGTAATATGACTCAAATGCCCAAGTATTTTACTCTATTCCCTTAGTCAGTGCTATGCAAGCCTTGAAGGAAAAAATCATCTAATTAGATCTCCACAAAGGAAAATACTATCATTGTTCCAGGTGGGAATACACTAAATACTTTAGTGTAAATCACAGCAGGACCTAGTAGCAACGGCACCATGACTGCGTGCCCCCTTGCCTAGCTTGACCCATCCATGGAACACTGCAACTGATCTCACCTCTGGCTCTTGCTGATGTTTACTTAACATTAAAAAAGAAAAAAAAAAAAAAAGAAATTCAGTATTAACCCCCACCTTCTACTGACCATTCTGTCAAACATCTTCCGGGAGATTTTGCATTACATACTTGTACCAGAGGAAGAGTGGCGAACAAGTCAACACTGACATTAATTTTCCATTTATATTTTCAAACCAGCAAATACGTACAAACTAACAACAGTGCAACCACTTCAGATGTATGAAGAAAAGCTACTTTACTAATCAAATATTGCAATAATATCAGAAATACCTGCAGAAAATACAACATTGCAGGAAAATTTCTTCAATGGAAGCACATCTTCCTAGCCACAGCTTTTTCTGTCAGCTTCATCATTACTATTGCAAGGCACAATGTAGACATGAGCATTTTATATTTCTCATTTGCCCTAACTATATTGTCCCGTCCTCTCCTGCTGTCTCCTACAGACTTAAGACCTTGGAGCTACAAAATTCCTGAAAGAAAAACCTACCTCTATAAGAAGGGAGAGGAAAGAACACCTGGGTCTTTATGACAATACAAATCCCATGGGCTCAGCAGCGTGCAAATTTGACAGTGCTAGGTACAAGCCAGAAGGAGTATTACAATAAAGAAACCACAAAAAAAACCCACACACATAGAAAAATGGAACAAGGAGATCCTACTGCATTTCAAGTTCAGTCCCCTGCAATCACATGCAGTAAGCACAGGCCATAAAACAGGATCACAGAAAAAAACCAAAAAACTACCACACCAACTAACAAAACCACCCACATCTAGGAATGGCAAAAAGCTACAGTCTGTAGTTCAAATTCCCACTGTACATTTTATTACACTCATCTGCTAATTCTTAGATCTCACCTTTCCATAGCACAGCAAAGGAAGACAAATCATTGAGGCTAGGATCCAAGAAGTAATCAATTTGCCTACGAAATGTCAACTATCCCTTTCAGAGTAGTTATTGTTCTAACCCAAACCTTTACTATACCAGCCAAGGTAGTAAAAAAAAAAAAAAACCACACCAGAATGGTTTTACTTATAACAAAGACAATGATAAAAACAGATTAAAAACTCTGTAAACTGATCACAAAAATAATTCCCCATGTGTAACTGTATCCCTAGCCATATTTCTGACTTATAACTGCAGCAATAAGAACTCCCACAAAGATCAAGCAGAATAATAAAACATGGAAGGGCATTATGTAATTGGTGGCATGTCAGCAATAAAAGCAAAAAGCGTCAGCCACTGGCTGCACAAAACTTTGTCCTGAACTATGAACACAGTCAAGGATTTCAGTCTTGGTGAGATATACAAAAAACAACTGCTGCCAATTTGAATCAGCAAATATAACTCCTTAATTTGTGAAGCGTTCTACAAACTCATGACCTTCAACAGCAGCCCTACCAACAAAAGCACTATGTTACAGGTATCTACCAAAAAAACTGTTAAAGAAAATGCTATGCAAAGGTCAAACAAACTGGAAAGACAACTTGATTATAAACCATTAACACACTGTGGGCCTCAGTGCCTCAGTGTGATAGATCACACAGACTTAAAAAGTCCATACAGATTTATCATTTACAGACTCCAAATTACAGATTTAAGTGATCCTAATCCAAGTAAAACTGGAAGATGGCTACACATGATCGAAAAGCAGAAGTCTTAATCACTCAAGCAAGACATCCATCCTCATAACCCTCAGGACCACAGATTATCTGACTACCAGTGAGGCACAAAGACTGAGACTGTAACTCCTACGAATCATTTGGAAGGGTTTACATAATAAAGGTATAGTTCTCAAATGTCACAATCTCAACTATTGCCCATTTCATTTACAGAAGACAGTTTGAAAAGATATGATGTTTCTGAATGCTCTCTTTTTGAAGGGAGCAGAATCCTAGATGTCCAAGGGAGTGACAGCAGGTAAGCCTTGCACAAAGCTCACCAAGATGAGTGAAAGAGCTCCTAATGACCCACCGGTCATGAATCCAACTTGTACATTTTTTTACTTCTAGTTATAACAAGATTCAGGTTATCAATGGTTAGCTTTAATCCAATTTTAAATGAGTAATGTGAAACATGCCCATTTCAATTTCTTAGAACATAAAATCACCCAAACATCCTCTATTACCCAGATTGCCCACCCCAGAAACAACTCAATTAACCCTCTGACACATATCAGCCATCTCACTATTTGAGAGTGCTCAGAGGAATTCTATCCCAGTTTTCTTCTTCTCAGGTTTTCTGGCTTCTTTCATAAACACTAAAGCGCTTTCAGACTTAATGTGTTTCATTAGCAAGAAAACTTGGTAATAAGTGAAAGATTTATATTGCTGTAAATGAACTCTAGTTAAGAACTGATAAAGCAAGCATCAGTACATTCCAGACCACTAACGTTTAAAAGGCCTCATGAACCAGTGGTATATTCTTTTATGCAGTGGTAAGGAAAAGGGAATTATAAAGTATACATAAAAGTATTTAGTTCATTTTATTAATGAGTTTCACATCAGTAATTTCCAACAGCCAAAAAAAATAGCACAGGCCCAGCAAAAGGGAGTCTTGTTCCAAGCAGAATCTAGGAGAGGAGACTCATAGGATGATCTCTATGAACTGAAATGTAATCAAACCGAAAACAGCAGTTGATTTGTCTGAATAGAGAAAGGGAAAATGTGCAATATCTTTAATATATGGATGGTTGGGTAGACTAAATGACTGTCACACAGAAAGCTTATCTGTAAACACTGCAGAAAGCCTTACATTCTACCACAATAAATGACTGGTTTCAATCAAATGCTGCTAAAGCAAGAGGCATGGCCCACAGGAGCAATTACCAGTCTCTTGACTGAAACAAAGGGCAATTACAACAAGCTGAAGTATGCTCACAATAGTTGAGCACTTGATTATAGAGTGCTGAAGCAATCAGCAAGAAAGGGATATTGGGGGGAGGGGGGGGGGGGGGCGGTTGGAGAAGTGCCTACGTGCTCCCCGTTTTATATTACTACATAGTGAGGCATGGGCTGCCATAGAGGCGAACTTTATGCAAACCTTAAGTTTTGACTTTTAAAACAGAAGTATTCTAATTATTTTTAAGGTTTTTTAAGTATAGAAGAGTTTAAAAAAAAATCATAAGGCAGGAGATGAGGGAGGGAACTCAGTGTGGTCTTGTCTACATCTAGTTGTAACCGCGTAAAAAGCTGTAGAATTCCTGCTGCAGAAACTAATCCTAAATGGTGGTACTGCAGTATAAGCAGTACTCCGCCTACAGTCATTCTCTGCATTATCTTTAGGTTTGCCTTCATGGCACAGAGCTGAAGCAGGGCTAGCAGAACTATGTTACTGCACTGAACTACACTGCTCAACTGCAATAGTATTTTCATAAAAAGCAGCTCAGGCTACTTTTAAAGCCAAACAAGCCTTGGTGTTCATCCTTTCACATTTCAAATCAGGATCTCAAAAATTTCTATCACCTCATTAAAATCTCCACTGTGGCAAGACTAGCAGAGAAAACATAACCAAGCTGACAGAAAAGAGCTCTCCTCTGGCCTGGGTAGTCTGCAATGCAGTACAGCTACCTGGGGAAAAAGACTTCTACTGGCATGTGCTCTACTCAGAGCACAGAGCTTTGCTGGAGCACCTGTGGTGACAGAGGTTCTACACACACAGTACCTACAAGCTCCTTTAAATTCTAATTCCATCAACAAGTTTATACTGTACTAATTACCCTTTGCAGAATTCATCTTCAGATTTACCAACATTTTCTTCAGAGCACCACTCAAACATGCAGACTCACCATACCGAACGGACCCAGCCTCTGTTTTAGTTTCACCAGTCAGTCCTACTTCCTAGAGGCTAGAAGGCTGGCAGAGAGCCCATGGCAGACACAGAGCAGTTGGTGGAAGGCACATCAGAGGGTGGTGGTGGAAATCACAACATTGTCATGCTGCATGAGACAGAAAATCTACCAACTCCAGTATCCCACCTTTTTGTTGAAGGTCCCCAGGAAAGCACAAATAGCACTGTAAGAACATGCCTCTCGTGGTATGCCTTGAGTCCATCTATCTGCAGTTTTTAGATGCGTCTCCACTCTAGAGAAAGAAGAGCTAATGAAACATGGTGGGTTGCCTTTCCCCCCCCCCCCCCCCCCCAGAGTACAGGTACACAGAAGAAGAACAGGACAGCTTCCAAAAAAAAAAAAAAAAAAGCTATTTACCATTGTAGTTCCATTAGGTTATAGTTGGCTTTTCTGATCTCAGTGGCACAAGGCAGTGACTTTCACTCTGGTAGAAGTTCCATGGAAACTACATGTCCTCATCTTACAGAGAGCCAAGTGGAAGAGTACTTCTCTATCCAGTGTATTGCTTAGTGCACTAAAATAATTTGAGGAATATAGTCTTAAATGCCACATAAGCTAGAGGAAGGAAAAAGAAAAAAATCATCTGTGAAATGAGAGACAATTTCACTTCTACTCTATCTGCAGTACAGGAAAGGGAGCTGAAGAATTTCCCCACTCCCCATCCTCAAATGGGTTTTCAGGCACATCTTCTCAGCCACTCCAAGAAGTGGTGATGCACTGTATACAAAATACTAAACAGAGTGCATAAAAACAATACTATCCCCTGACAACTAGAAGATGTACCTGGGAGGATCAGCCTCCAGTCATGGCTCCAGAGCATGCTCAATAATTTACGCAAAGGTGAGCAGGGTCAACAGCAGGGACTGAAAGTCACCTTCCCAAATGCGCACACGTGGTCAACCCAGGCCATTCTCTCACAGATATGGGTTCTAAAACTCCTATGGCAGAGGAAATTATTGTAACACCCTCCCCTCTCACACAGGGTGTAATACACAGCACTTAATGTATTTTTCCCCTTGGCTTCCTCCACCTCCTGCTCATTTTATTTCAAATAACTCCTTATGAGCAAGAAATCATTCCATCTCCACTAGAGCAAATGGAGCCACAAAGATTGCAGCCCCCTACGCCATGAGCCACAGGCTTTAACTGTGAAACTTTGCAAGAAAGAAAAACGATAGGGGGAAAAAAATTCTGATTCGTTATTTGTGGCTCCTGGCACCAGACATCAAGCTAATTAAACAGCAAGCCTACATGTCCAAATCAGATTGGAGACTATTATATTTAATATTATCAACCTTCACAGCCTTTCACGTTTAAGTATATTCCCTGTAAATACTATGGCAGTTTGAACTGGTTTAGTTACTTAATTCATTTTGGAACAGTAACAACCAAAAATAATCACTAAGTGGGAAGAATAAAAAAAAGATAGACAAGATTTAAAACATAGTAAAAATGATCTTTAGTTTGGTGCCTATCTTTCCTGAAATTCACTATACCCCTGTGAAAAGCCATGTTCTATATTCTGCAAGTTATCTCATTAACATATTTTAGTGCTGTTATTCTCATATTCCATTAGACTTTCTGTGAGATGAGAAAGTGCAGTGAGGAAAAACTACTTTTCCATCAATCATTTAGTGATAATTTCTACAGTATTAAGCATTGCTGTAATTTCACCCCCTTCAACAACAGGGTTTGACTATCCTACCACTTCCATTCCACATCATTCAGCTGGAATTAGTATAGATAAAACTTCACACTTATAAACCATGAAAGATGTATAGGAGTCAGTTTAAATTGAAAATACCAAAATAAGAAAGTAAAAAGTCAAAAAAAGAAAGAAAAAGTCAAGAAAAAAGTAGTTTTATGATGCTAAATTCAGATTTGTTTATACTTAAGATTACAACAGAGCAATTAAGCAGTGAAAAGGTAAAGATGGAATATGGCACAATGCACATAGCATCCAAGTTGAAGATAAAAATAGCATTCTTCGGTAAACTGTTTTATTCTCACTGCATGTGCTGCTCAATCTCTGTAGCTCATCATCTTAAAAATCTACCCATGTAATCAATATATGCCAACACATCACAAAACAAAACAAGCTAAAAATAAAAGAGCAAGTTACTCACAGGTGGTTCTCAAGCTGTGGCCTATGTTTTTCTTTTTCTTATTATAGAAATGCAAATCAGTCCACATCTTTTCAAAAGACGCACAACAAGATGTGCACATGCACAGTGCCAAAAAAACCTGAAACGTCAAGTTCTCAGCTCTTGAAAAGCAAACTTAGGCAACAACAGGACACATTCTCAGCTTTTTCGCTTCACAAAGTGCAGGTATGCTGAACAAATTCTGGATAGTTTCAGACCGGTTATTTTCCTGAGCTCAGTCTAAATACTGAACCTTTTCAGACTTCCTCATCATTTATTGCCTACCTTTTTTTTTTTTTTTTTTTATTTCAGTGATAATCTTGTGCATGAGTATGAAGACATTTAAATTAGCATAAGTATATCATCAATTGGGTGCTGCAGGAATAGATTCCTTCCTATAGTGGGGCACTGTCTGTGTGGCTTGGTCATTAATAAACTTGATTGACTTATCCTTTGTGTATAAATGCCCAGAAGTAGGTTATGTGGTCATACTGAATCTGATCTTTGTACCCAAATGCAGAGGTTTCTGTGACTGAGTTAAGAGACCAGGATAGTTATCCTGAAGGCAGTAATGGTGACTTCAGGAGTCAAGGAAGAAGGGAAACAAAGTCCCACGATAGATTAATATCAGTCATATTTATTACGTGGGTAAGGCTGACATTTTCCAAGCTGCCTAAGGGATCTGAATGTCCAATTCACATAATGCAAATAACAATTTTAATAGTAATGCAACATCTGTAGGCTCAATCAATCTTGCTTATTCAGGCAAAACTCCCCATGAAAATGAGAAAATATGAACAAGCTCCCATACAAATCTATCTGTTGAATTAACCTCTGAATAACTTTCAGTGATCCAGCTGTTGATTCATTCTGCTCTCTCAACTGCCTTTGAGCACTCTGCCTTCCTTTTGCCGTTATTAATGTCTACCCTACCAATGCTTAGCCCAGGCTTACCCTTAACATTCATCTCTTGCTCGGTGGGTACCACACTTTCCTAAGTTCCCCTTATGTTTACTGACATGATCTAGTCTTTCATTTGAACACCACTGTCCTACGATGTTGTCATATCTGCATTAAATAGCAGTTCAGTACTATAATTTGATCAATCACTGTGAGCTATGAGATAATATAAGTACACTCTAAGAGGTTTTTGATTTTTAAGTGTTGGAAAAAAGCAGCAGACAGCAAGAGAAACTAAAAGTTCTCCAGTAATGCAAAAGATAGATGTAGCATAGGCAAGGATGGTGTAAAGCCTTCAAATGCTGCCCCATCAGTACGCCTGAACGTCAAGATGGATGGGCCACTTACAGAAGAGCAGAGGCTACTTAAGCATCTGAGAGTTTGAGAGTTCTCTGCTGAGTCTGCTAACAACACTACTAAGTGGTATGGGTCCAGTGTTGGGTCTGAATTAAATGTACTTTTCTTGTACAGCTGAAGAGCAGTAGGACAGGCAATTTTATCTGGTCTTAATAACACTGACACCCACCTTTAAAGAACTTGACCAGTACTTCCAATTGCCTGCCTCAAGGCTTTTGCACTTTTTCTGAACACACGCAATTGTGCGTGTGTGGCCTTTGTGCCTTAACTTGAAGAGTCATCCAGTTCCACAAAGGACATGAGAAAGAAAGAGTAACAAACCTTTCAGAGAGGAGGATGCTCTCAGGCTAGGGAAAGGGATTAGTTGTTACGGACCATAATTAAATGGAAGGGAAGGGAGGAGGATATGTCTGTGTTTGTTGCCATCAGACAAGACAACATGCACAGGAGTCCAACATCACATACAATTAGTATTGTCACTAGAGCACTAATTAATCAATTCAGACACCTTATCTGTCTCCCACACCTCCCTGCCTCAACAGTGTCATCATTTACACTGTATAATGTTGCTAACTAAAAACAACCTAGAGGTTTAATGGCCCACAGAGTAAGAGGTGATAGTGTTGTTTCCCTGCCCTCTGCCTCTTTTACATAGCATACAAATAAAGCTATTAAAACATTGAACACTTTGTATAGATTTGGCAGAGGCTTGTCATTCAAAAACACACAAACACACACATTGCCAGTTATAAAAGGGGGCAGAAGAAAAATGGTTAGTGATGCCTGCAGCTACTCCAAGCTACTCTTGGCTCACCAGAACAGCCACCTCACAGCATCTGCAGTAAGGTAGACAGAGATAGCCAAGCTGACTTTACACGGACTTCTGTCGACAACTTTTTAACAACACAAAGGCATCCATGATTCAAAGTCCAGTAGTCAAGAAGCACATCTGTAGTTCTATCAAGTAAGGGTGTAGAAACAGGCTAACGCTTCTTCCAGTATTTCTGGATTTAATAGTAAAACAATTTTAATTTTTACCTTGAAAATCACATTCATTTTTTTTCCTTTCCAAGTAATTGCAGTGTTTTCACAAAAAACAGAATGGTTAGCTGTGCTAAGTTCAGGAAGGAAAAGAAAACTGTGATAAATAAGAGTGGCTTGAAAAATCCTGAGTTGTCAAATAAGTCTGCCACCATACACTTGGAAAGCCTAGAAATTGTAAAAGCCTTGTTCAAGCTCGGGTTCCACTCTACCTTTTAAGGTAGTTTATTAAGGAGGTAGAGAAATTTGCCTGCTTTCCTGTGACACACCTCATTCTACCCAACCTCAATCAAAAGAGAGATGTTGCTTCAAAATGTTTCACTTAAAAGTGAACTGGGATTCTTCCGGTGGAAGCAGTGTTCAGGGGGAAACTCTACAACCTACTCTAGCTAGGAAATGGGAATTTTGTATTTTTATGCTCATCAACAAAGATTGGTTTACTCATCTGAACATAACCAATTTCAAAGGTATTGTGAAGAGTTTCCATGGGTGTCTACCTCTAACATCAACAAAACCTTCACAGGGACACAAAACTGACTTACATTAATAGACAAAAAATAAACATACAGATAATGTTTTCAAGGACTGAAACCAGGAATCTATAGTATTTTGACATCCTTTCAAACATCTATTTAATATAAATAATTCTGTCTGGGCCCATAACACTATGAACAGAGAGTATTAGCTGCATGGATAGATGTTGCTAATACGAATGAAGAAGACAGCAAGGAAAGACTTTGTACATCAAAACAAAAAAGTTAACTAATTAAGTTGTAGACACTGTATCAAGTTCAAAGAATTGTGTAAAGAAAAAATCAGGTGGGACTGCTGAGCTATCATAAATCTAACTCCTCATATTAACATTTATTAAAGAAACATATAATATTGCAAGTAAGGAAGGAAAAGAAAATCTCTACTTCAAGACAAAAATATTCATGTGTATAATCATATATCTAAACACATACATTTTAAAACAAATCCTACTGAAATCAGTAGGTTGCCTTAAAGTCTAAGTTGGTATGCTCCATATCACATGAGCAAAAGTTATACAATAGTTACAAAGACAAGCAAAACATTGTAGGTTCTCCAAGTTTGGTACATCATTCTCAACATCATTCTTTTGGTTGGCTATTCTTTGACACAACTAGGTATTTTAGAAATCTTAACTGCCAAACTAATTTCTATCAACAGATACATAGGCCAAATAAAATATACGCCATCTAGCTAAACAGCATCAGTAGTAGTATGTTGGTAACAGTCACTGAGTACCAAACTAGTAAGAAGTCCAGAAAAAATGAAGACAGGAGAACAAGATCTAGAAGAGGGGAAAAAAAAAAAAAATCAGTGAGAAAATTAATTATTCCAATGAAAAGCAATTATACTTTGAAGACAGAAGGAGATGGTTTTTGGAACAACTGTCGTGACGCTACAAAGAAGACTTCCCCATATTTAAAACAGTTTCTGGGACTCAGAAAAAACCTGCTGTTCTGTTTTGATATTTAATAAGATTTCTCAATAGACATTCCTCACTTAAAAAGGAAGAAGTTAAAAATGGAAGGGACAGAATAAGTAAGTTCACTCACAACTTTGATCAAGTCATTTACATTCGTTGTTATCATAGAATCAGGGAGGCTGTTTTCACTGGGTGTTGTGTGCTTTACAGTATCTATCACAGACAGAAAATAAATACATTTGGAAGCAAGAAATTTTATTGCAAGTCAATGTGTAGAGTTAAAGCTCTGAAAAGCTAAAGTAATTTCCTTGAAAAAAATCACCAAAGTTCTGATCAAAAAAAAAAAGAATCTCTTTCCAGTCAGAATAATAACTTCACATACCTCAAATAAGACAGTAAAAACCAACCAAACAAAAAAAATAGTAAACTCATTTGCAACTGAAAATTACAGCAAAAGGCCTTCTGGGATACTACTTGAATAACAACTATTTCAACCACATTCAGAGCCCCATTCTGCAAACAGACTGCTAGTGGGGCATAAATCTTACTTCAGCTGTTAAGATTCAGGGCTTCACCCTAGTTCATACTTGGGTATAGGAAAACATCTAAGAAGAGATGAAAGCCTTCTTAGAGAACTTTTATTCTCCTTGTTCAGACATTATAACTTTTGTGCAGGTTCCTTATAGACATTTACAAAAAGAAAATGGCCATCTTATGGCTTCCTCCAGACCACTATCTCACTATAGCTGGGATGGCAGCATAGTTGTATTCCACTATATCCAAATTGTCAGAGAAAATGTTAACTTATATTGCACACAGATGTAATGCAGACCCAAAGATCCCAAAGAAACAGCTTATGGCTTTAAGTGTGACACCGTGTAGTCAGTCACAGAATCACCAAACATAAAAAATAATCTCAAGGACCTTTATGATTACATTTGTTTGGTGGTCTGAGATAACAGCTACTCGATCTTCATTGGTCTGATCCTCCATTCAAATTCTATGTGCTGTGACACTGAACACCAAGAGATGTGTTAACACAGCCCATCCAAGAAGATTAAACACAACAGTGAAGGCTGAGGTAATAAATGATCAGTGAGCTTAGAGCCTGAACCTTGAGAGCTTGAGAACTATGGATCAATGAGTTTTAGATACAAAAGCATTAGAGAGGAAAAAACAAACAAAAAAATGAACTAACAGGCAGGACAGCAACACTCAAGTTGACAGAATGGAAATACCTGTGTAATTAACATCAGCAAACCAAGAATGACAAAGGTTTGGAGAATGGGGAAAAAACAACGTATAAGCAAAGCATCTTATATCCACAAATGTAATTTCAACTCTCCTTTTGAACTAGCTTTGACTTTTCCCACTCCAGTCTGCTTCATAAAAACAACAGAAACTGAAATACTGAATATGTATGATACACTGTTGATGTTTTAAGGGTTTACTTTCTTTTCCAAGAGGCAGCTTGGCTGAAAGGACTGTAGTGTGTTGCTAATTATGCCTCATACCATTTTGCCCGATTCAGTTAGCTCAATCTGTCTGAATACCTGTGCAGGTGCCACATATTTTAATACCCAAACATGAATTAGAACAATTTCATTTTTAATTATCACACCTTATCAACTGCCATCTTTATTCTCTGCATTCTGTTGCTATCACTGCAATCCTTTCCAGTCACTTCTAAGTCTTTGCTGATAAGTGAGTGAAGGAAAACATATTTAATAGTAAAAAACTGAATCTATCTGTTTCTGTACAACTACAAAAATATGCCTGAAAATTACTATACACTTTAAGGAGTTGGGGAAAAAGAAAAACCTCAGGGGGTCAAATGGCCGACAGCATGCCATGTTGCTAAACTTTCAGCTGTGAGTCAACAGCATTGAAGCGAGAGCCTGTCAGGAGAGACGAGGCTATCACCTGCTTGCAGCCTCATTTGTCTGAGTTCAAGTATGGACCACTAGCAAGAGAAGACAACTGTAGATGTCTTTTTGACTTCTGCTAACTTCCTCTGGACAACTTCATTAATGGTACATGGAAAGTTTTACCTGCTAAATTTGTGTCCCCCACTTTGCTTTGTAACAATTATTTTGATCACATGCTCATAATATTCCAGCAGAAATACTGGTGTTCTACTTCTGAGCAGGAAAAAAGTCATATCGATAAGGAGAAGTTAAGCCAATTTCAAAGAAAAAGGAAAAAACAATTATTAAAGAGTAAACACAAAACAATGTTAGAAATGCATTGTAAAGGCAAACAGACTTTGGAACTCTGTCAAAACAGACATGAACAACCACAGGCAAAAACTGCCAGAAGCAGCTAAATATTTGCAGGCCCTGTCCTGCTGCAGGCAACAGTCAACAGAAACCTTAATACGATACTCCAAACAACCCCTGCTACCAAATAGTCAACAGCCCAGATAAACAAGTAACATTTTTCTTTCAGTAGATACCACGATCTATGTTAAGATCAAAAAAAGTCTATTCGGACTAGGACACCTGTAGTCTTGTTATTAGAGCTAGAAGTCAGGCTCTTGGATCTCCCCCCTTTCACACTCTAACAAAAAAGATGAAATAATAAAAAAAAAGTTGGCTCTTCCATGTTTTGACAGTGACCTGCAATTTAGCTAAACTATCACTCAGGTGGACTTTCCTATCTCCGCCTTCTCCAGATATGAATACACCATTGTGACAAATATCCTAAATGTCTGTAAGGGAGTGCACTGATTCAGCTATTCCCAAAAATCTACAGTTTTTCTTACACTGCAGAAGAAGTTCCTGCTTGAAGCCAGACTCATCAATAAGGCTTTATAACACAAATTTCACTGCTTTTGCATTCTACAGCATCATGCTACATTTTACTAGTTCTGTGGTATGTTTGTATCCCTGTCCCATTACTTGATTTTAAAGTATTCTTCCTTGTCACTTTGTTTTCTTTCTTTCTGTCCATGTCGCTGATTGCAGCACTCCTCTCCGAGTCAGGCAGACTAGACAGTCACTTACCCACAGATGTAAGTTTGGATTTCAAAGACATCTCAGGAGCCTACTTCCTAACAGACTTTAACAGCTATTTGGCTCATGTGTATCTTAACCTTAATTCCCTGAAAGTATTAACAACTGAGTTCAAAAGAAACTCAATGTATAAATATCTCTGAAAGCAATGGGAACTAGTCACTCTGCAGATGGCAGAAATTCACATGAAAATTTTTAAGGTCCAATATCATTCAGAAAAAAAAGAAAGAAAAAAAGAAAAAGGAAAAAAACCACTATACCATACATGTGAACTGCTAAAAATAATCAATAAATGAATCCCAGTCCTGTATTTTTACAAAAACACTGTCCTGAGTGATGAAAACACTTCAAGCTGGCAGAGCCCAGCCCTTGGAAGAATAGGAAATATTCACATTGAATTATAATTTATTCACTGATAAATCACCTGCTGTCAGTTCAGCTCAGAGCAAAAACAATATTATGAAGAAAATAAAAACATATGTTTGTTCTACCATCATATGTCACACACCAAGAGCTTTATTGTCTACATGGTTTGGACTATGTAACTATAAGGGTGAACGTGAAGAAGGTATAAGCTGTGATGTACTGTTCAGCTTAGAGCATTTGGATTCAGATTATGTTAGAAATGGATTTAACCATTTACTTAATTATTTAGGTATAAACCCAGTTAAGAGCCTCTACTTCGGCATACAGCTGTGGGTGTAGGACCTGAGGCTACAGGATCTTTGTGTAAGACCACCCTTCCCTGCTGAGCACAGGCAGCCTAATGCATGGAAATCCTGATTCCACGTGCTAGGATGTTTGGCTTGTCACTGCTTGAAATCATTTAGACTGCAACACCGAGGAGCACAATGGGTTACTTCTGCTCAGCCTAGCAGATACTAAAATATTATAAGTCTGAAAGACTAAGAAGGAAGAAAGATAGATTTCAAAATGTTTTTCCCATGATCCTCAGCTCAAAAGTATTCCTATGGGTGAAATTGCTTAAGGTTTTCTTGAACAGAACTGTCTTTGATTAAATCTTTTCTCTGTTCACTCTGTTCCAGCAATGCCATCATTATGGTTCTGATAAGCCGATGTTAGACCGTATCTCACTTTACAATCCCATCTGAACTTGCAGTGATCATGGAAGAAATTTTTTTCCCCCTTTACTGTTACAAGATTGAGCTGTTATATAAAAGGCATCAAAGTCCAAAGAATTAAAATTCCATAATGTGTTGAGAAAAATACTTATGCAACAGAATAAATGTTTGTAGAAACTTCAAAGAGAAGAAGTCTAAAACAGTGGTATTACTGTTTCTTGCTAACTAAAAGCAATATTCTTTTCCCCCATCCCCATAGAGGGCCATACTAGTATCTGTCTTCTAGAAGAATATAATTCAGGTATTTCCATTCAGGATCATACAGTCACAAATGTCAGAAGCAATGACCTGCTATGGCCTTTACTATTTTCCTTTCCTTAGGCCTGGATTCCTAGTGGATTATGTTCTACTGAATAATTTAGGTATCATAAATAAAGGTATTTTTACCTCTCCTTTGGGAGACGACCTGGTAATATCCTAACTGACAGGGTACTATTTTGATAGCCCATTTTATTATCATAATGACTGGATAATGATAATTGCATGACGGAAGCTAAATCCTGATGCAAACTCTATCCAGCTGAGCACGGAACAGTCTGTCTCTTACAAGTTGCTTGATTTGTGTTTCCTCACACAGGAAGGTTTGCTTTCTTCATATCAGTTCTAATTTTTCACTTAGAAAACGCCCCTCTCGCACCTACTGTCTTCCTTTTGTGTCCGTAGGGGTGGCACTGAGCAGGTTGCCCCAGTCCAAGCTCTGGCAAGACTGACAAGCAGTCATCTCAGCAGAACTCTCTCTCAAGTCTCTTCTGAAACAGGAGAGTGATCCTAATTTGCTTCTTTCATAGGTTATTAATAACCTAATGATACAGCTCTGTTTTGTCTTTTTCCCTACCAGCTAAATTATAGAGGCAGCCATACTGCCAAGATGAGAGACCCAATGCCACCCAGCCATCTGCTAGGGGAGGTGAAGAATGAGCAGAATCAAAGCTGATCACTTGGGCTTATTCCAAAACATTCATGCTTTAGAAAGAAAAGTCTAAATACTTGATTTGAGAGTTCTGGTATAATCACAACAGAAGCAGGTAATAAACTCACCAAACTGCCGAGCCTACCTACTGAGATCACAATTTGATATTGAAATACTCTATGCAAATATATATCCCTTCATTCACTCATACAGCACAGATTATTTTTGTATTTGTAAATGGAACATCCTCTCTAACAAATTCTACCCGTTTTACTCAAAATTGAAACATCCCAGTTAAAGGAATGGACCAAATGTGACATTAGGTCCTATCAAGACTAAGTATGGAATAACTGGATGCTTAATTAGACAGTTTAAGCAGTAAACCCTTTCCTGCTCTTTATTACCCAACAATTTTTGTTTTCTCCTCTCTAATGATACTCCATCAACCTTGGATGTGAAGGATGCTCAAAACTGTGAGGTGTTTGTGTTGTTTTGTTTTTGTTTTGTTTTGTTTTTTTAATTAATAACCTCAAGACTAAAGCAATGGAACAGGTGCCCCAGAAAGATTCCGTTATTGTCAAACTTGGAATGTTTATAACCCGGTCCTGGTTTTGGCTGGGGTAGAGTTGATTTCTTCTTAGTAGCCAGAAGAGTGCTGTGTTTTGGATTTAGTATGGGATTTGGTATGAGAAGAACGTTGATAATACACTGATGCTTTCAGTTGTTGCTAAGAGATCGAGTACTCTCGAACTCCCCATGTCCTGTCCGTGTCCAGGTGCACAAGAAGCTGGGAGGGGGCACAGCCGGAGTGCCAGACCCAAACTGGCCAAATTCCATATCATGTAACGTCATGCTCCGTGCACAGAGGAGGATCAGCTGGGAAGGGAGGGATTCTCTCTCACTTCCGGGATTGCAGTTTTGAGATCTTGGCTTCTCTGGAATTGCTAGCCAGGAACAGGCTGGGTATTGGTTGGTGGGTGGTGAGCAACTGCATTGTGTATTGCCTGTTTGTACTTTCTATTATTGTTATTGTTTTATTTGATTACAATTATTAAACTGTTTTTATCCTAACCTACAAGTCTCCCTTTACCCCCATCGCCCAGGTGGGGGAGCTTGACTGAGCGGCTGCGTGGTGTTTGGCTTCTGGCCAGGTTTAAACCATGACAAAGCCATACCAATTAGTAATGTATAATCTAAAAAGAATGCAGAATTCTTTATCTCTAAGGTCTCTAATTAATTACTATTTATAAAACAGTTTAACAAGCTTCAGAATAGCTCTGTGACCATAAAGAAGAGATCAGGGGACTGTCCTGCCTAGCACAGAACTGAAGTTGTTTTGGAGGGGATCGTAAGAGCTGGTTAAACCACAACAGCACAGATGACAGGGATGATGGAACTGCTGAAGTAGCTTACCAGTATGCAAACAGTCACATTTAATCTTGGCTATTAATACTCTTCTCTCTCAAAAAAAAAGTTTCAACCGTCAAATACTAACTTTGCATTTCTTTAAAACATCCAAAATTTCCAGCATTGTACCAGGTGACAAGTTTCAAATCTCAGAGGAAAGGAATAAATTCATTGAATCAGACCACATTCCATAGCACTTCAGTTCTCCGTGGATACTCTTAGTCAAGCATCTGGAAATAGGCTGGACTTGTATGTGGAGCAGTTGTGCCAGAAGACCCACATTCGCTTCCCAACTGCCACTCGTCTGTGTGTTGTCTCTAAAATCACTTCATGAGTTTCCCCACGATAGCACAAGGAACAGTCAGACCTCCTGAGTCATGGAATAAATAATTGTCTGAACCGTTTTTCTTCAAGATGGATATGAGAGAGCACAAAATCATCTAGTTTTCCTCCTCCTTCCCACTATGCCGTAGAACACTGACTGTTAATAAACTTTGCGGCACTACACATCAGCCAACTGGCCTCAAAATTAAATTTGACTAGCCTTAACAAAAAGGCCTACAAACAAGTGAAAATTAAATTCTAGCTATTCCTTTAATATTTGGAGTAGCTTGCCACTCCAAATGAAGCATATTTTAAGCATGTTGGTAGAATGGTTTTGTAAGAAGAACATCACTGATTGCTCCGTGGCTAATTAAGCCATCCACTTGTACTGCTGTCAATCTAGGAACCTCCCACTAGAATCAAAAGAGAAAGAATAAGAGTGCCCGTGGTTTAAAGGCATTTCATTAATGCATATCTTTGGTCATAAATTACTGTTTACCTGTCAACTGGGTTCAGAACACCCAGAAGGTGTTCTTTGAAGTTAACCTCTTGGATTTAAAGATTTTTAAACAGTTGTTGAAGACTGTTTGATCTGAAAATCTGAGTCTTTTGAAGTTGAGAGCTAATGGAAGTTTTTTTTTTTTTTTTTGACAGTGATCAAGCAGTTAATGAGATAAAGTGATGGGAAGACAGGCTTAATAGAATATGTGAATGCATCTCGTGATTTTTTTTTTGTAAGGATTAACAGGAAACCCAGACATAGTCAGGGCCACATGAGTCAAAATCATAACGAAGAAGAAAATTAACTTTAGGCAGACACAGCTCTTTACTGGAATCAAAGCTATTTTGGGACTGTACTCTAAACCCCCTCACCAATGCATACAAAATAGAAAATTAAGCTATTAGGGATTTGGCCTGTGCTGTTTTTGCATGCTAAGATAGCTGGTCCCTGACACATGGCTAATACACCAAGGAAAGGGCATGGCTAAACAAAATGAAGATCTGATATAAATGAACTATACTCATGCTCTTAATGTTTTTAAAACCCATCAGGCACAGAGTGTTTATAATACCCTGAACATTCCAAGGACTGCCTTTTGAACCCAAGCAGTGAACCTTTTGAACTGTTTTATTGAAATAAAGTGCTTCCCAACAGTAAAGCTAATATTAAGGCATTAATGTTTTGAGATACAGAAACATCCTGCTCTTGTCAAACAAAATCCTCTGATGATAGAGCCCCCTAGTACCACGTATCAGTTGCGTAAGTTAGCTGCTCTAATTCACATGGGATACACCACCAGAAAAATCAAGACACAGGAAGAACAGTCAGACAGTTCAGGGACAAATTTTAAGCTATGGACAATACGGTTAAGAGGTAAAAAAATTCAGTAGTAGATTCATTTCCTTATATTAAGATACAAATAGACCAAAATCATAGTTTACTATGAAATTGAATAAATCCACTTGCCAGTCATGGCTGACTTGACCTTCATTGGGTTTTGTACAAGTCATTTACCTAAGTCAGAAACAGAGGTCTAAAAATACAGAAAAGTATTTTTAATACATCTCTTTAAATAGGGACATATTTTACAAAGGATAGATAACAATAACATATATTTTCTGTGAAAAAAATTGTTTCCCCCTCAATTTTTGCTACTTTTGCAGAAGAATAGTAAGACTACCTTGAGAAAAAAACCAAAAAAACAAAAACAAAAAATCAGGCTATGGATACAGTCCACACTTATTTGTGTCCTTCTTTAGATCAAGCACAGCATTCCCCTTGAAATCAACACCTGAAGATGATGAATCAGTCAAAACAGTTGGTGAGCAAATAAAATGTTGAAATGTAAAGAAAACAGCCCCATAAAAGAACTTGCAATCTGGCTTGATAGCTTTGCGCACTCTACTTTAGCCTTCATAAGTCACAGTAAAATGGCAGAGGATTTCAGTCCTGCATCCTCTAAGGCTGCAATATAAAAGTGACAGAAATAGCAAATAGAAGCCAAGGGAAAAAAAATAGGATACTTCCATTTATTTCCTTTAGCACATTCTGTTCTAGGGCCGGAGTGCCAAGGACAGTTGTAACAGAACTGTTACATGACCTAAGCAAACTAGATAAAATGTAAATACCCACAAAAAAAGTAGGGAATAAAAGCACATCTAACATGATTTAGAAATCATGTTACAAACTGTAAATATAATTACTGCTAAGTTAAAGTGGTTTTTACTGTCCTTCCATTATTGCCACCAATAACCTAATAATTACTAACTACATTTGTATGTGTTCTTACAAATCTTCTCTAATGGGATAGTTGGTAACGCAAAACCTCATCCCAAGACACATTCCTACTCTTTAATATACTTGCACAACCTATGTAGTACATTTGTTGCTAATGTTTCCAGAAGGAAAAAAAAACCCAAACCCACAACTGTCGAATGCTTGTCTAATCCAGCATCTCATCTCTGTCAGCAGCCAATACCAGATGTTTCAGGAAATACAAGGAAACCCCAAGGTGAACCTGTCATAACACATAAGGAAAGATGCTTCTTTCTCTCCTTAAGGTAAATACTAGTTTATGCTCAGTTTTCTCCAAGGACCATTATTAGCTTGAAGTGGAAAACTGAGGATGGAGTATTTGGACTATCAAATATTATATCTGCAATAATTTATTTCAGGGTTGCTGTCTCTAACGCCTCACTTAGAGCACAAAGCAGCCAGTTTAGCATTTCCTGTGCAAAGGAGATATAAGACTATCTAAGACATAATGGAGAAGCAGGTGTGAGGAGTGGAAAACCTCAAGTCACTGAACCAACACTGAAAGCCAGCTGCCTTTGAGGCAGTGCAAGGAGTAAGAACTAGGAAATAAAATCACTTTTTTTCCAATTTTTTGTTCAAGTTGTAGCAGCAAAATTCACAGACCTGTTTAGAATTACTGCATTAAAGGGAGATGTTATCTCTCAACTCAAGCCACTGTGAGCAGAGCACAGACACATCATAAATTAGGGAGTAAATTCTGTCAGTATATCTGATTAGAGCCACATTTGAGGCAGTTTTTCTTTCCTTTTCCTTTTTTGTCTTCTATTATACCATAATATTAGCCCAAATCTTCAGCTTTTAAAAAGAAGTCTTTAGCTAGTCCTGTTTCTCAGTCACCTGACGAGTATTACAGAGAGTAATGACAAACACTGGAGAAACATGAAAAAGCAGCCTATAGAGAGATATGTTGGTCTGAAGAAAGGATGATTACTAGTCAAAGTGGTAGGCTGGAGTCTGGTCTTACCTTCCAGGTTGTACTGGGTAAGAAAGGACAAAAGAACAGAAAATACAGGAATTAAAAAATTGACAGGAGGGACAGAGCTTTGTAGTGACAGATGCCAAGGACAGTTCAACCTTGCCAGATAATAGATGCAACTACTGACATTTTAAGATACATGGCCTTGGTCTAACACCCACTTCTGTTACATAATGATTCTAAGAAAATACTCAGCTGCATCCAGGTTAGGTCTGGGTTTTTTTTCCAGCAGCTTAAACAAGGAAGACCTGACAAGGAGTTGTGTGCTCATAAACAGCATGCTTACAAGCATGTTTGAACAACCAGCTATCAAATGCTGCCAAACACCAGTTCTGCTTTAGAAAAATCTGACATCCAGCATCATTCCTTGGGAAATTTCACTATTTTTTGATCCCTAGACAAAAAGTCTGAAAGTTAAGAACCTTACAGAGCTACCAAAGAAAAATGATCACAGTACTGTGGTGTTGGCAGTAAAATGTTACCCGCCCAGGTCCAGAGCATGCTGTGACCTCTATTTGTTTATTATCTGGATTCCCCACTTGTAGATTTCTGCCAGCCTCCATATATATTGAGTTCACTGTCCAGCTGATATAAGTGGAGCAGAGGGCACGAAGACTAGAACAGAGATGTTTGGTTAATTTTGTCCTTCCAATTAAAAATTATTTTTAAACAAACAGAAGAGCAAAACCACTTTATACTCCAATTTATTGGATACATAACAGAGAACACCCTGACATTAACAAATCCATACCACACCTCCCAAGGTGAGGGTTATGATGCACATAATTTTAATGGAATAACTTTCATAACTGGTTGGTTGTGCCACCATGTACTATGGCTGAATGAGCAGATTATGACTCTAATAAATGACACCATCCACGTAAGGAAAGTTTCTCTCATTTGAGAAGCAAGACCTAGGTTCTCACCTCTTTGCATTTTCAGTAAGAGATTGTCTTAAATAATATTACCAAACGTATAAAAAGGTCTCTTTCCACAAATCGAGAAGTCCAGACTGATTTTCACAGGTAATGTTAATAGCACTTTGCAGGCTGAAACCACAAGCAATATCCATTTTTATGGGTCTGAAACCAACTGAATAAATATAATTTGATGGAATAATTTCCTCATCCTACGTTACTCATATACTCTATACTTTTAACCAGTTTTAAATAGTTAGTGAACAACCAGAAAGCCAAGGTTGTTTTATAAATGTAATCTCTTGATGAACATAAACTAAGTAAAGTGTATCACAGGAGTCTCTGCCTGACACCAGACAAAGTAAGTGTTATCTTCTCAAGCTCTAGAAAACTGGTACATATACTTAACAACAGTTTTAAACAGGGTAAGGTGGAAGGCACATGTAATACTCTGAACCAGTTTTATTCACACAAGCAAGCTTAGAGATAAATCTATTTCTTCAGTACATCACAGCATACCTGTTCATAAAGTCTTTGTCATTGATAGTTAAATAGCTACAGGAGTCCACTGTTCAAAGTGGCCCCCTTCTTTGGGTATTTTCTGGTTCATTAGTACTAGAAGATGTGTCACATAAGGCCCTCCTGACCAAGTGCAAAGCCTAGGAAGTGACATATAATACATAATCCTATGGATGTTAGCACAGGCCAGGCTCACTTTATTTAACATACTATCAAAGGGACAAGGGCTGGACTGGTGTGCTTATGGGACTATGTCAACCCCCAGAAAAACAGTCTGTAGTTGGAGTCACCACAGGGAGAGCTATCTAGAGTGCCTTATATTATCAGTGTCTTTACCGTAACTGAAGAACTGAAAAAAAAAATATCATTACCACACATCAGACTGTATCATCGGTTTTTGAATTAGTAAGTTCTGTGATACAGAGAGAAGAATAAATAGAGTGGTGCTCCATATAAAACCGATCTTCCATTTCACATGTTAAATCCTATATACACTGATGGGACAGCAAGGAATAATCAAAGCCTTGGCCACAACATGAAAATTTTAATCTCCTGGAGAATTCAGTGACATCAACCTGAAAACTAAGTGATTCAGTACTAGCTTAAGATACCCACACTGCTAAAAACTACTTAGCATAGTGTAAAAAGCACAACTGGAACAATTTTACCCTTCTTTTAGGGCAAAGTATACCACTGTGCAGAAAAACAATCTGAGCCCTATAGACTGCTTAAGTCTAACCCAAGTCTACAGCATTTTAGTGTTTTGAGTGATATATAGACCTTGTATGTAAAAAAAGTTAACAGTCACTGAATCCCAGTTTGTTGTCAAACATATTTTTTCTTAATATGACCTACCTTGACTTTTCATTTCATCTTAATCAGATTATCTGGAAAAGCCTTTTACATAGTTACCTGTAAACTAAATTGGGTGGGAAGGAATATTTACTTCTCTTACAGAAGCTAATTTTGAGAAATTCAACTGGAACTAACCACAGTTATAGAAGCCAATTTTATAGCAAGGGTTTTTCTCTCCTCATACAAACAAGTCTCAGCTTCCTTCGCATGTAACGAGTATATGGAGTTTTCTTAGAAGCAAAGAAAAAAAGAATCCACAGAATAATGAAATAAGAGAATTCACTCCAGTGTTCCAATGTCAGAAGGCAGAGCACAACACTTATAGCTCGTAAACAGACAAATGCTCTGGCGTAAGTCCAGATGAGGTTTAAATACAGCATGATGCTATCCTGTGTCCCCAAAGTCAAGAATGGGACTCTAGCCATGTATTTTGAGGAAACGCGTGCTCAGACTTCAAGTCACACATCTTGCAACTTCTAGGCACAAAAACTAATTTCAGTACTAAATAGCAGATAAGAACAAACTGGAAGAATTATTTTAGCTCAGTGTGCATATGTCAGTAGCCAAGACTACATCTTACAGCCACATCTTCCTGCAAATTCTTCCTAGATATGTCATAAGATTAATTTTTAAGATTTCTATTTTAAAACAACTCTCTTTAGATTTCTCCTAGCATGTGCATCACAGGTCATTTCAGAGAACCTGAAACTCAAAGAAAAGAAAAAAAAAAAAAAAAAAATCCCTGAAGTATAGAAAGGGTAGGTACTGTGATGCTATTAACTATTAATCACAACAAGGGGGCTGGAAGCCAATAAGGCTAGTCTGCTTCATTCTCAGTGTATCACTGAAGCAATTCAGTGATTTTGCTTTCTTGGTTCAGATTTTTAAGGCATATTTTCTATCTTTCCCAAATGACTTAAGTCCCCCGTTGCATCCTGAATTCAAACCAGCTTCCTTCAAGTTCAAAGTAAAAACTGGTACAAGTTGGCCAGACTGATCTGCTCTAAGTGCCTGCAAGATCTGGTATTGCACTGAACTTTGGCAACTCAGTTACACTCATGAAAGTTGTGAGAAAGGAATTGGTGGAAAGAAACATTCATGAATATGCATGCAAACTAAAGCTGAATTTTGATTTGGCTGCATTCATAACCCATTTATGTTCATTTCTGTGGATGATCAGATGCTAGCGATTTATTCATGAAAATGAACTGAGCACTCAGTCACCAAAAGGGAATTCTGAGCAGCATTTTCAATGGCAAGGTCTGCCAGTGCTGGTGAGCTACACAAGTCACCCAATCAGACAAGGAAAATAAACAAAACAAAAAAGTAAATCTAGCACAAATTACAAATATTCACAGTGAGGTGTTCACAGATGAGCTGCTAATCAGTACCAATTCATTGAGGAGTGAAAGTTCAGTGGTCTGGGTTCTGCCCTGGATCCATCTGCAGGCAATGTAAAGTGGTAATAACTATTTCTGTAACAAAGCATTTGGAAAGCTACAAAGAAGCATGAGGTAGAACTAGCTCTCAGTAAAAAAAAAAATGGGAACTGTACAACTGTTTGCTGTCCTTTCACAAATGAAAGAAAAATAAAAAATAAAAAAATAGCTGATTATTTGTTACGACAACTTGCACAACCCTGCATGACAACCTAGACAAGGACTCCAATTAAGTTCACTATGATTACTGGTTTACTGAAAATCTGCACAGTGCTAAGGCACAGCCTAACTCTCCTAAATGAAGAGAAGATCTCATCTGTTCTCCCACATAAAGACCCTCTCTGCACACTGGACAGTTCTCTAAAGCTATATAGCACATCAGATTTCAGGAGGGCAAACGGCAACTTGGCTTAATCGGAAGCCATCAGGAAAGCTGCATCACACCACTTTCTTCTTCAGATTATACGAAAATCCAAGAACTGTGTTACAGGAGATTTAAGTTAGAGCAGCACAGAGCCTCAACTGTAAGACTCTCTTACATTTCGGACTTTCAAATTCTTAAATTTGCCCTTTACTTAAAAAAGTCAATGATTTCACCAAGAAAGTTTGATTAGTTTCTTTTACTTTCTGTAATGAAGTGCCATCCTTTTTACACTTGAAAGGATCTTTGTAATAATGCAACATTGATCTTTTGAATACAGATGAGCTAACCTAGATAATAGGATTTGGTACTCGAAAGAAAGGGCTTCTGAGCATATATATTCAAGGCTCCAGTGCCATCAAGAGGATCTTAAAGAGAAGGCACCTATTCACGAGCAAATGTTTAGATCTGGCATTGCAACAATACTCTTTCATTTCCATTATATTTGTAGGTGATCTTTCAATGCAAAGAAAAATTCCATGACATAACTGAGAATGTAATAAACACAGACACAAGCAAGTGATAATGCAGAACCAGCCATAAAGAGGTAAGATGCTCCCATTGGCAGCTTCCATGGATAAGAATTTTGGAGCTTTTCTTCTTTTTGGTAGTCCTCACCACATCATAGTGCCTACCTTATTAACTGTAACAACATCTTCTGGAAAGAGGGAACAGTTTGAGAAAAACGTTAACAGCATTTTCCTAGACAGAAAGAGAAATGAGAAATTTTTACTTCTTTTTAATATATCTGTTTCTATATTTAAAGTGGAGTTTCACAACAGAAACTGTGCCAACAACAGCTCCCGGTGGAAAACTGACCTGTTAACTGCATCCCTAACAGATAACCACCACTTACTGTTTCCTTAGAGTGCCTAAATACAAATCCATCACGTCCAGCAAATAGAGCACAGAATTAGGTATCAAAATACTTGGACTTTCTTGCCAATTGTACTACAAGCTTGCTGCATTCACTTTCTAGCCAGTATAACAAATCTGCACCTTTATTCCTCCATCACCTTCTTCCGTTCATTTACTTTCAGAAGCACCATGTGACAGCAGCAATTTCTTGTTATGTGCTTGTAACACACTTGTATTGCTAGTTCTGTTTCATAATCTATAATAATTTCATTTAACTCTGCCCCTTGCAAATACAGATTGGGTCTGAGAAGGAAAACCATGCTAAAAACAGTCTTAAAAGCAATTCAAGATGGATTCTGTGTCATCCATGACCTGTAAAACAGAAAAATGTTTAGCACAAAACCAGCCACATCAAGGAAAAAAAAATTAATTCAAAGTACCTGTGCCAAACAGCACTTTGTTGAAATACCACAAGAGTAAAACCCTTCCCCTCCTCCTCCAAGAGGAAAACATAGCTTCTAACATCTTATCCAAGCTCTTGCCAGGCTGCCAAACCATTGTCGTAATGGAACAGCAAGAGCTGAACTCAAACTGTGCCTCAACACCATTTTCAAACACAACTCTATTCCAAGCGTAGGCAGAGCCTTTGAGGAAGATAACATAAAGAGTCATTTCAACTGACCTTTTTGAAATCTTTTTATGATATAGCCCATTAACAGGTTTATTGGGAATGCATTTTGCACCAGAAAGATTTGTATTGGTCTGGATAACTTCAATTGGACTTCTCCTATGCAGAGCAATCAGATTTTGCTGGTGACAGCACACATGTGCCATCATTTCAGCTTCAGCTCTCCGGGCTTTCAGACTACTGAAACACAATCATTCTATATTCAGAACATCAAGCATTTCTGTTAGACCATGATAGCAGCAGGATATCTCCCGATTTTTTTCTTTGCAAGTGCCTTCAGGCAGCACCTATAGATTGGTAGTTTAAGAAGAAAGACAGACTGAGCCACGGCTTTAACTTGTAAACAGGGTCTTTGAAAGAGCAAAGGTGTGAGTTTGTCTCCAGTAAAGCAAACTTACTTTGCTGTTTGCTTTAGGCACTTTTGTGATAAATCTACAGAGTAGGAATGGATTTCCTGTCCATCTCTGCAAACTTGCCTTTTACTGAACCAAGCAAAACTGCCAGAATTTTATTTCCAATGCCAACATGTGTGTCAGGGTCAAAGACAAGGGGTCAAAAGTGCATTTCAGGATTAGGTGCGTTTCTTTTCAATGCTTATGCAATCTGCTGTAGTAAGCGAAAATTAAACACTAGGATTTCCAGGGTGTCAAGAGGCAGAATGAGAAGGCTCTGGTATTTTGTTCCTGGCTGCTTTGCTGATGCACTTCTGTCATAACGTATGAGCAACTGACACTTCCAAATGAAGCAGATGAACATTCAATTTAAAACAGAGATTTCACACATTATTAAAATGAGACTGTTTATATTTTAATTAGATAAACAAAACAAAATTCTATATAGTGTTTTCCACCCCAAGGTCTCAGTAGGTTTTGCAAGAAAACTCCCAAACCAATTGTGATCCTGATTTTCTTACCAGTTGAGAAAACTACAATGCAACAACTTGCTTAAAGTCACACACATTTTCAGACTTTGGGCCACTGTTATTGCTTCTCGGCTATTCTGCACATTTCCACACACACCTTCAGCCATTCTAACCTCCCTGTAGAAAAACACACCTGTAATTTTAATGACAGCCCTGGCAGGTAGCACCCAGCAAGTGATGCATACACACCACCAACTAAATATCATCTATTCTACAAGTATTCCATCAGAGAGGAAATGAACGTCCTACTCACACCATTAGCATGTGTCCATCAAATTGACAAATGAAGATAAATCAGCTACTCTGCTGCTTCCATCAATATAAATACATAAAAAAAAAATAAACATTATAAATTTTTAACTACCTATCTGCTTCTACCTGCAAACATGAAATTCCCTCACGCTTCAATAACGAAAAAAATACACTCAATGAAGTCTAACAAATGTGCCATCTGTTCTGAGAAAGCTGATAAACCGGAGCAGCAGTTAAATGGGACAATACTGACCTCCTGCGGCAGCTTTGCAGAGAAACAACTTCAGAACCAAATGGCTCATTTCTGAAAACGCGGGAGTTTTCCTATGTACTATCCTCATCATTTACCATGTCGTTGCAGCTCCAGGTGAAATCCCTAGTCACTGGCAGGGGCTCTCAGCCTCAGACACACACTTCAAAGTCAAAGCGAACGCCACAGCTCCCAGAGACAGACTGAACAAGGTAGCAAAGCTCAAAGACGGAAGGCTGTTGCAAATAATCTTTGCAGCCTTGCTTCAGTTTAAGTCTATTACATCTCTTTCTTCTCTTTGGCAGTGCACACTGAGATTTAAATTAAACAACATGACGATCTCCCAAAAATCCCCAAAGAGCAAAATCAAAACTAAAAAACAACAAAACCAACAACCCCACCATCACAACGCACACACACACAAACATCTTTCTCACAACAGGATGGTTAAGCACAAGAACAGATCATTTAACAAGATGGTACACTTTCCAGAATGGGCTGGTCTCGAGAACAAGCATGGTGAACTCCTCCAGGAATAGCCGTGCTTGCTCTTATGCTCTGGCCAGGCGCTGGAGTAGGCTTCCTCCCAAGCTAGCATCTGTAGCTCACTTGTCCTGAAAAACACCAGCTTTACACAAATTCCACCCTACTGTAGTTCACAGACTGTTCATTATCACGTGTAAAGCTGTACTGCTTCATCCATTACTAGAAGCCATTAGCATCTCTTCTGTATTGCTTGTTCCTTTTGTAGAGAAAACTAGCATGCTCAAAGGACAGCTGTTGTTTTTGTAGGCATTGAGATGATTGCTAGCTGCATTTACCTTAGGGAACAAGGCCAAGGAAAAGAGGTGATTTTCTTCTCCACCTGAAGGAAGAGGTGGAGATGTTCATAACCTCTGTCCTGTAACCTCTTCCCAGCACAAAACCAAAATAAAAATGTATCCTTAAGACCTAATCTATAAAAGAAGCGTAACTACCACCTAGAAGCTTCATCCAGTTTTCATACATGTCACCAGCAGCACTAGGTACCTTTGTACTTGTTACAAGCTGTGGTTGGGTACTACCATGATGATGATGACCCTGAACATCACTTATTTTTTATTAATCTAATCTAAATAAAGAGAAATACAGGAAACAAACAAAACATGATACACTAATGCAAAATATCTGTGAGCACTATTACAGTAACCCACAGTCCACAGAAATAGATGGTCCAAACAGTCACAATGTTAAAGAAACATTTGTAGTCATAAAACACACCAACACAGAACAGCACGTGCATTACCTAGAATACCTGCAAGAGCTATGCTTTTTATAGCAAAACCAGCACATCAAGCACTTAAGAGGCCCAGCTAAGTCTCCACAGAAGGTCTCAGCCTCAGCAGTCGCTGAGGTTACACCAGCACAGTAGGAAGCATGCAGCAAAACCATAAAACTTCAGAACTCAAGAGCCAACTCATTTTACAACTTGGAGAAGTCAGAAGCATTAAAAGATCGGGGGAAAAGGATTCCTCAAGACTCCTTTTAAGTAAGCAGCTTAAACCATTATACTTTAAAAAAAAATTAAACCCATAGTAGCTGAACAAGCACAGCAATTTCTCCTGAAATTTTCTCAAGTGAGGGTAACAGTGCAAAGGAAAGAACAAGAATACAGTAATTCCAAACTAAATGCTGGAAAAAACCTAAATGCACAAAATCAAAAGAATAATAAAAACAAACCTATAGCCACTCCCTCAAGCCCACACTGCCGAAACCCTTCGAACATTCCCCGCCCCTCAGCTGGGCGGTGCCATTTTAAATTCTAGAACCATCCCCCGCCCCTGGCCGCGAGCTCAGCCCGCGGCGGGAGGGGGCGCGGGAGGGGCCGTGCAGCGGCGACCTGCCAGTGTGAGGTGAGCCTCTCAGTTTTAACTTTCTGCTTTCACATTTCTGCTGTGCTACAAGCTGTGCTGCACATTACGGGGTTTCATTCTCAGAGGAGATAAATGGAATAACAAAAAACCTTGCTGCATTAATCTTTTTAAACTAATTGTTGCTGTGCAGTTTAAGGGGTAAAGATGACTTAGGCCTCAGGCTTCAGGATTGGTTTGTACAAAAAAGTAGTTTCATGTGGAGGAAATAATTGTAAAGCTCAACTTGAATAGAAGTGCTTATGACCTTAAAGTCTGGCCAGCAAGAAGCAGGTAGTGTGTTTATTTAAACGTGTTCTCATAATACTAGAAGCCCCCATGAAACAGTTCACTTTGTGCTCAAGAACTAGAAAATGAGACTTATGATCTAAAGTCACTTATGAAAGTTACTCTGACCAATATAATTTCCCTGTGTAAACTGGGTGAAGCCTTCAGCGCAGAATTAAAATGAGATTTTGAAGTTATTTCCATTTTAAAGCTCCAGCTGTTCTGAGATCCCTGAGGAGTGCTGGATGCCACGCTCTAGGAGTGGTGGCACTGCCAGCAATAAGGCCTTAAACAGGAGAGCCCTTATGCAGGACATGCCTAGGACATGCCTTAGATGGACACCAACTACAACTGCAACTGAAGATAGGAAAAACCCACGGGGGTCTAATCTGTGGAGAGTTTTCCAGCCCAGACAAAGTACTCTAAGGTGAAAATGTCCCTGCTCTGCTCTGAGCCAAGTTCTGAAATTTTTCATGTAGCATAAAAGCAAAATCATAAGAATGGCTGCTGGAGATGGAAATGGAAATGAAGATGGAGACCCAGAGAGTTGTCGTGGCTCCAGTTTTTTCCGTCCCTGAGTTAATGCAACACATGGTCTTGATGCCTGTGAGCAGCTAGTGCCTGCAAGTTGAGGCCCTGTAACAACTAGTGATAAGAGAAGTGTGCCATTACACTTTAAATAGTAAGAAATTCTTTTACCGAACAATGTTTAACTTTGTATTTAACAAGGCCTGAGTGATTAAAATGTACAGAGACAATATTCTAACCTTGAGAATAGATACATCCTGGCAGAAATTCTCAAACAAGGTGGTTAAGAAAGAACAGCTTGGCTAGACAACAGAGTTGGGAAACATCCAAGGAGAAGAAATTGTCCTCAAAAGACTTGTGACCATAAAAGGCAAAAAGGAGTAGGGGGCTAACTCCCCAAACAACCACCAATGACCACCCAAGACCCCCCGCACATGCGTTTTGCAACACCAACATTATGTAAAAGTGATAGATAGGCAGAAAGGTGGAGACTTCTTGGAAAATGTATGAATATTCATGTATTTAAGGTATATAAAGGATTAACTTTTGTTTTAGTGTATGCACATTAGGTGGAATGATCCCCCGGGCATCAAGGGCTGCAATAAAGAATACCTGCTTTCTAAAACTCCAGAACGAGTCTAAGAGAGTTCCTCTGCTGGCTTTTATGGTAACAGTCTTAACACATTCTACCACATCTTAAAATATGTGACTTAATTACTACCAAGGTCCTTGATGCCAGGTTGGAGCCCTTTCTCTATTCCTAACTTCTGTGACAGTAGATATTCATAAATTAATACAGGATCAAGCCTCTGCTATAGAAACTGCTGTAGTGACTCAGGTTATATTGGGACAGGCTAAAGTCATTTGGGGTTACTTACATGCAATAGAGAGAAACACAGAGCCTCAGGGGTTCACTAAGCAGTCTCTGAAAATCAGATGGAGAATTTTTGTAATAAAAGTGTTACATGATATTTATGTCTGTTGTCTCTACCTTCCATAATCCAGTCCACTAGCTATCTTTTCTCAAACTATGTTCATGAACTTTGAAAATGAGTCATCTTCTGGTTTATGTAGGATTAAGAAATTTTCCCCTCCCTCCCCATAATCCAGATAAATGATATACACTCTGTCCTGCCTACTCAGAGCTGCCAAGCGCATTTATCTCCCCTAATCTTCTTTTCCAGGATCCATGCTGACTACCCCTTAAGCAATTACATATATCTAAATGTTCTGTGTGCATAATTGCTCTCCATGTATTTTCTGCCACTGAGATCAGATTTACAAGCCTGCAGTGTTCTCAATCTTTTTCTAGTCATCCTGCTTCTATTAGATGCTCACTGGTGCCTAATGTCATGTTTTGTCCTTTAATTTTCAGTAAAATATATACTTTTTGAAGAGATAGTCAAAATGGCCACCACCAAGACTTAAGAAGGAAAACTTTCTAAGCTATGTGTGTCTACTCTCACGCAGCCTAGAGGCTTTTCCTTTTTTACAGGCCTGACAATTTTGAAAATCCAAGTTGAAAGTGCCTTTCTTAACACTTCCCTGGTCGGGGCAAGCAAGCCAGCAGAGCTCCTTGTCTGCTGACCACAGCCCCTCGCACCTGGCAGGGAGAGTGGGTGGTGGGGTAACCACAGTCAGCCCTGGGGCAGGGGCCAGGGGAGGCTTCCCACAGCTCTTCCCCACAGAGCCGCTCCGGGCAGCCTGATCCTTGAGCAGTTGCGGGGTGTGAGCCAGGGCTGACCCACACGGCAGCCAGGCCCAGCCAGGGAAAGGGGCTGCAGGGCTGGTGGCACCCTCAGAGCCCTGACATCTATGAGCAGTATACCCTCATGATCTAAATCTGTATCTCCAAGCTTATCACTTCATAATTAAATATTCCCTTACATTTTTCATATCTGTTTAGTATTTCTTCTGTTTCCTATATTGTCCCTAGTAGTTACTGCCCTACTCTTAGTCTTCTGTGTTAAAACTCTCCTTTCCCTACTGAAGTCCTCTTCAAAAATCATATGAGACCAATCATAACCTGAGATCTGAAACTAAAATAGAAATGAAGACTGAATACAGAGGGTAATATTTTGCTGAACGTCCATTCAACTACACATGTATTGCCCCAGAGAGAGGAGGAAATAAGAGTCATTAGCTCTGTACTGTGAGGGGCCCACAGCCAGTGTTTCCAGAGTTCCCCACCTTTCAGCTGGATTTCTTGTTTCTAATTTGCTCTCTTCCCTTCCTCTGCATTAGTTTAGCATTAACCTCCAGAAGTGAAACCTCTATATCTGTGGGATATGCTGGCACTTACCAGGAATGCCCCTGTGGTAACAGTTTGATGAATCAAGTTTCTAGAAGAAGCTGTCCTTTTCTCCTGATAGAATCGACTAGAACAGTTCTCAGCAGGAGGGAGGAGGACACTGTGCAAAGCTCTCCGCTTAATTGCAGTGAGTAGATAACATAGAAGGGGGATGTCAAACTACAAGTAAAGGTTCAGATAAGTATTATGCATCCAGTTCACATTGACTAGATACATAATATTCCTTCTGTGCTTTTAGAAGTCAGGTTGAAATGATCAGTACTGTTATGAAGTACGCAGGCTGTGTGTAGATTGGTACAAGCACTGCATGCTGCAGAATGGTTAGAGACTTAGTGGGCGTGGTAGGTACTGGCATGTTCCGCTTAGTGCCTGGCTCCCAAAGAGCCTTGAAATGCCTTTGTAGAAGAAAATTGTATAATGTGAACATTGCTTACATCTCAGGATGATGAAATATCTCTCTAAAGCTGAGGTTTGCTCTTACAGTATTGTTATTTACATCTTGTTTGCATGAAAAGATGAATATTACACATTAATATCTTCATTTATGCTAATGTGTTTAACTTGTTTTCAGATAGAGGACTCTGTTTATGGATACTGGTTATCTTGTACTTTCACTGTGTCTCTTCATGCTTTTTTTCTTCTTACTATCTGTTGCCTTTGTCATCAGTGTACACAGTTGCATTTATATTGGAGCTAACTATCCACTAAAGACTTGAAACAGTCATGCACAGTCTTGGTTCCTGTTTATTTTTCCTTTAGCTGATCAGAGAAAGTATAGTCCCCCACAGTCCTGGCAGTATGGTGCTCTAGGTCCTCAGGCAGAAAATTGGAAGCGAGTGCTTCACCCATGTGTATCAAGCAGCTCTTCATAATGCCTCTTTGATGTTCACACACCTTGGAGGGGATAAAAAATACCTGCTGCTGTCGCCTGCTGGGCTATGTGTGCCTGTATTGCCTGTTCTTGCAAGGAACAGTAGAACTATTGCAAGACTGTTGATTCACAATTTAGATTAATTAGGTTGAGAAAATATACAGAACATGACAAAAAGAAACATGTTTTGCTTTCATTGGGACCCTTCTCCTTTTCACAAACTCTTCCTGCTGTCTTCCTCTGGAAACTGAACTTGGACAAAATAAAGCACCCTTGTATACCAGGACATGTTTGTTCATTTTCAGTTCTTCAGCCCTACTCCCATCTTTTGAAGCTCCACTGTTGCAAAGCATTTGCTGCTCAAAATATTTCTCTCCCCACTCCTGCTAGAATACTAAAATACATAATTCATCTTGACCTTGTGCCTTGTTGGTTTGTAATGCTTCTAATTGCCTGTCTGCTCCAGCATAATCATAAAACCTTTTAACATCTCAGTCCAGTTTCCAGAATTTGACCTTCGTCAGCCCTTCTCATGAATAACAGGCCAAATAAATTCACTTAGACTACTGGCAGTGCCAGCATCATTCATCTTCATCTTTTCTTACTGGGTTTCTCCCTGGCTATTTGCTGCTTATAAATATAGAATAGTGTTTCACTTATTTCTACATTTTCTTAATTCTCTTAATCTTTTTCTGTCATAGGATCATAGGATAATTCAGGTTAGAAGGGATGACAGGAGGTCTCTAATCTGACCTCCTGACCTAAGCAGGGTCAGCTCTGAGGTAAGGACAGGTGGCTTTATTCCATCTGGTCTTGAAAATCTCCAATGGCAGAGATTGCACAGCCTCTCTCAGCAACTTGTTCCAGTGTCCAACTGTCCTCATGGTGTGAAAGGCTTTCCTTATGTCCACTCTCAACCACTCATATTTCCATTTATGTCCATTATCTCTTGTTCAACAGCTCCCTGTCTGTCAGGACCTCAGGACCTTTCCTGCAGAGCTGCTCCCTAGCCTGGATCAACTACAAAGGGCTCTTCCTTCCCAGCTACAGCACTTGGTGTTTGTCCTTGATGAATTTCATAAGGTCCCAGTTGTCAGTTCCTGCAGCCTGTTTAGATCCATCTCAATGGCAGCCTTGCCCTTGAGCATACCAACTGCTCCTCACAATTTGGTGTCATCTGCAGACTTGTTGAGCATGCACTCCATCACCTCCTCCAGGTCACTGCATTTATTTCTTCCAGCTGTTAGAGAAGGGCACCATTTTCTTCACAGTAGAAATGGTGTAGTTGGCCTTGTTCTTCCAGTATTTGTCTCAGGGCTGGCATTTGCCTCTAAGATGAGTTCTTCAGGGCTGTTGCTGAACTAATTGAACTTATATGGGATATTTGTGCTACCTGTTTATATCTTTTGAGTCAACAGAACTAAGTGGCTAGGACTGGTATACAAACCAAAGCTTCTTTTTAATCAATTCTTTAACCTTGACTCCTGTTAAGCCTTTTTTCCATACCTTTTTTGCCCATCCATCATTCAGGACTTTCAAAACTACTGCCCTGATCTTCCTATATGCTAATGACTCCAAATTTGCAAGCCACTCACTATTAGATGATGATCAGTAATTCTGAAAATTAGACCATTCACTTGTGGAGTTAAAAATAAAAATACACTGGTTGAATCAACAGGCAAGAACAGAAACTGGTATTTGAAATTGTAAAGTACCGGGCTGTTTTGGAAACTTTCCACACAGGCAGTGGCAACAAGCACAACAAGCTGTGCATCAAATGTATCAGGCAAATAAAGTGTGTGTATATATATATATATATATATTTTTATATATATATATATATTTATATATATATATATAAAAAATGAGGATCAGAAAGTCCAAGCAATTAAAATTCCTACTGTTGACTAAAAAGATTTGTGTGGTTGAGTGCTGGTAGAGGGAGGAGGAGGATAGCAGGAGGTCAGAAAACATCATGTACATCAGCCTTGAAGGTTCAAAAGAAGCTTTTCCTGTTCATATGGGCCAAATGTGTCTTTCCTGTCTCCTGGCAGTGGGCCAGCCTGAAGGACTAAGAGCCTGTTACGGTGACTGCCGGTTACCAGGTAAGCTGTTCCCTCAGCTCAAATGGTAGAAGTGTGTGTGTTGGTATAAGAGGACCTTTTCCTATGAAATGTTCCTCTAATTTCTCTGCTCTACTACTACTGTGTGAGCGATAGCTTTCCCAGATTTCTTTAAAGTAAAATCTACAAGCTGTTTAGCCCTTCCTTTGCCTTTTACCAACACAACAACCCCATAAAATGCAGTGCAAGCCCTATCTGCACATATTCTTACTAGTACAGAATCGTCACTGGGGCTGGGGTAGGCGCAGTGGCTTTGGGGACCTGATCAGGTCCATCCCCCTGTGGTTGTTCTCACTGCCATCACTACCAGTTCCTAGATTGCAATAAAAAGATTTGGAACTTAACTGTTCCACTCTTTGATACCGATATGAATTACAGTAACCCCAACAGAGTACTATCAAGACTTAAAAATACATGTAAGGGGACAATCTGTATCCTTATTCACCTCTCATCAAGATACTCCCAAGCACTGATGCTTCAAAGTTTTATGCCTGTGCTTAAATGTAAGCATGGTAAGGAACCCTACTGAAATCAGTGGAACATTAAGCACAGACAGAAATCCTTTCTGTGATAGTTTTCTTAATGTAATTCCTAATTCCTGCTGTCTACACACTTTTTCTGTAACTATTAAGGACAATTTTTCATGCTGGCAAATGCCCTATAACATTACACAGCAGTCATTATTTTGGAAGCTAGTGTCACAAAACAGCCAATCCTCCTCCAGAGCCCTGTCTCAGGTTATAAAGAAGCCATTTCAGACAGAAGTCTCATTTCTCTAAGGTTTTAATTAAATACAAATTCAGGCAACTAAGAGTTATAAAGTAAACAAACAACACTGCAAAGCCACAAGTTCCCTGAGCTCAAAGCTACAACTCCAGGTCCCTCAAGACACTGCTAAGCTTACCATTCAATTTATCTCTGAACTCCAAAATCTCATCAAAAACAGTGTATATTGCAGGAGGCTATATATTTCTATCTTATTATACAGTTCATCTAAGCTCCTGTTACACTGTAATCCCTAGATGCTCAAGCATTTTTGTATGTGAGTGGTTGTAAAGTTAACACATTAAACCAACAGCTTAAGTAAAGATAGGCCACTTAAAAAGAATATCCAGTTTTAATTATAGAGTATGTGGGAACAGAATGGTTAAAAACTTGGGTAATTTATGTCATTAGTGAGTTAGTGTAAATCAAAGTCATGTAAATTAGGTCAGAAATCACTGATATAATTTGAAATTAACTGACAGGTATGCACAGGTCTGTCATAATTCACTAATGTGTTTTTTCATTTAGGAAGTAAATTAGATTTAAATTTGGATTGTCCATTTTGGCAGCCAATAATCAAAGCGAAAAAAATTCTAAAGCAAAATGAAACACTGTTTTGAAACTTTGGTTCCTGCCCCCCGCCCCAACACACAGAGTGAACACCTCAGTCCTCACAGCCCTGCAGCCAGTCCATGCACAACGGGAGCATCCACTTCTGCCCTCATACCCCCCCCCCCCCGACTGGTTGTCCTGCTTTTTGCCTGTTCTGACAGATGCCACAGAGGCACAGGTCACCACGGAGCTCCCACAGGTACCTCCTGAAGGCACGTTAGTGTGCTTTGGAGCAAGAGCGCCTGCTGCCATCATCCTCTCCACACGCAGCATCCTTTCTGAGCCTCCCGAGCAGATGGGCAGCCCCTCTGAAGCATGTACTGAGAGGGGGGCAAATTCTCCCTAACAAACTTAGTTATTTCTTGAGATATTAACCACCAAAAATTGGTTTCAGCCAGCTGTCCTAATTCAGATACCCATATTCATCTCTGAGGCAGAAAACACTCGAATGCATTGAGTTCAGGTACATGCTTGTGTGTGTGTCATGTTGTTACAGATGGGTGGTGTCAGGCAAGGCTTAGAGAATTATATTTCAGCTGTTTCTTAAGAGCTTGAGCACACAGAAGAACTTCACTCATATGAATTATTTTTAAAGAAGTTTTTCTGTGAATCTGTATTAAGAATGGAACTAACACTTTACACAAATACTGAAGCAATGAAAAGCTGGACAGCAAGGTGACTGGATTTTATCTCCTTATTTCACAGAACCTGAGATGTTCTCTGAGGGGTATCCTTCTCATTAAATACACCCTTGAAAATCCTCAACCCCACTACTTCAGTTATAGTGCCCATGTTTCACAACAGCCTGCATCTTCTCACAGGCCCATAACGGGTATGGGAGGGAAAGCTACTGCTAGAGTTGCATCCTAAGCCACTTGTAACTCGACAAATCAGTGTATTAGTTTTGAGGGGAACAACTGAAGCCTAGTAGAGTGATCTGGGTATCAGCATGACGTCTCTCCTTTGCTCAGCGATGCAGCATTTGGTGCAAATTGCTTCTGCCTCTTCCTCCAGCTGTAGTAATTTAATACTGAAGTGACAGGTGCATTGATCACTTGGCCAGACCCTCTTCCAGACAGCAGACAGAAGATGGGAAAAATGCCAATCTGCCATTTTGTAACTTACATTTCTGTTTGTGTGATGAGAAGTGTCACCAACTTCTGTCAACCTGGCTTTATTTGAAATCTACCATATAACATACAGTAGGAAATGAAAGATGCTAAAAGATTATTTTGAACCAAAGTTATGTTTTCCTAGAGATTTTCACATTTGCAAAAATGTGGCTCAATAACCAAAAGGATTTCATGCATCATCTGATTTTCCTGTTTCACTTTCACCCCAAAAATTATGAATCCTGGAGTACCAAAGCAGAGGGATATGTAGAGCTATGACATCAGTTTTATTTTTCTTTCAGTGTTTAATGGAGAAAATATTAAATTTTGGAATTTAAGAGAATCTAGCACTCCACAATCCAGCAAGTGCAGTTCATACATTTACTTTTTTTTATTATTATTTATTTGCAAAATCCTTAGCAAACTGGGAATTTGTCTGTTAGTAAATTGGAAATTTGGAATGCAAGGAGGCAATTTAAACTTCCTTTCTGAAAAAAAAAACCCAAACCAGCAACAACCTGTTTTATAAATCTGATGGGCATGGAAGTCCAGCTGTGCACAAAAGCCTTGGAGATTACATCAGTGGCACTTCTGCTACAGAGCTGCTACTGGGACGGAAAGACTTCTTATAGCTTAGTGCTTCCCAAAACAGCCAAGAAATTTCCTCAAATGACTCACTCCTGAAAAATGTCAGGTTTTTGTTGAACTCACAGGAGCCCAACTTTCTGGGAAATTGGTAGTATATATTGCTTCATGGCTGCAAGAGCACTGGTCTAGTAAGAAGTCTCTACCTTTCCCTGAGGGCTTTTCAGTTTATCAGTTATGAGAAGGGAAGCATACCATTTTTGGAACTGATCCATACTTTAATTACTTACAACAAATTTTTAACAGCAAAATGGAGCCAAGTGGAGAGAATGAGAACTTTGTGGTTTACAGTGACCACCTTTTTGCAGTGCCTCAGCCCAGCAATAAACCAGAAAGTACTTTAATGAAGAGTTCTGTCACTGTTTGAAGAACAACGTGCAACTCTTCTCTGTGCACAGATATTAAAAGATACGACTGCTATGAAGCCATGCTAATAAAATTAGCTTTAGAAGATAAAGGGCACAACACTAAGTCAGCAAGTTATATTTCTCTTGAAATGGAGTAAATAGGTTGTATTAAATTTTTTAAATTTCAATATTGTATTTCCCTAGAACAATAGTGGAGACCTAAAAAAGAAGAGAAACATTTATAAAATGCTAACTTCAACTTTGTTTTACTTTGGTACAGTTTAGGGAGAAATCTGTATCATCAGAAATAAATCAGAAGAGACCAGATGATATAAGAAACTTGGTTGCATTCATGAAAAAATCTGTCCTTTGGGTTTAGAAGGCCTCGAAGGTAAGAAGTGAAGTGCATCTTTGCAGTCTAAACAGAAAATGAGACTTTAAAACCAGTGACTTCTCTTTATCCCCTGGGCTGACAGGGAGCAATGAATAAATGAATATAAACATCAAATAACCCAGAATGAAGATTCAAGCAGGACTGATTATTGCCAGACTTTCACAATCACTAAGCTGGCAGAAATTGGCATTGCTTCTGTAAAAAGAAGCCATTCTCTCCTCTGCACACAGAGATCGTGTCTCATGCAATCCCAATGATTTTGACCCCGAACCATTCCTGGACACTTGCCAACCAACACAAATACCTACAGAACTGTGGAGCCAGAAACACAAAGCCAGAGAAGGGAAGAGTACAACGGATTCTTGCAACAGTAACAGAGCTTAAAAGCGATTGCAAAATTACAGTGCTGGTTCCACTGTCTCCTGCAGTATCTACAGTGCTCTCTTAGGTATCTAGAGCCAAGAGAGGGAAATGTCATGAAAGGTGTCTTGGAGACTGCATTCTCCAGGGCAACTTCTACAAGGCTTTATGGTGGAAGGATGCTGAAGAGGCCGATCCCCTCTGACAAGATATAACTGAACAGTAGTCTTTTCTTCACAGAAAGGACAGAGTTACCTAATTCTTCATTTCCTACTGGAACACCTGAAATAATGATTCCTTATTCTTGACTTGGTATGAAAAAGGTAAGAAGAACTGTTGTTTCTGCATTTTCGTTTAAATATTTATGTCAAAGATGACAGACTGCTACTGATTTTGTAACTGTTATATGTAAAAGCTATGATTTTCACCTTGTAAGCATTAAGAACATTTTTTCTTGGCAGGAAAACTATGTAGCTAACAGACATGACATTTAAGAACATACTTGCCTTTCGCCTTTGTAATCTGTCACAGCCTTTTGTAAAATAGTAAAAAAAAAAAAAAAGAAATGATAGCCGGATGGAGTTTGGTATTTATTTTTTATAGACTACATACGGAGCAAAATGGAAAATACATTGCTAAATAAATATAGATTGCTAAATTTTATCATTAACATACTGAAATAAAGTATATTTATCTGAACAGAATCCAAATCTTAATACACATTTATACAAAAGGATTGAATATCTCAGCTTGGGACTTCCCACGTATTTAATTATGACAGCTTGATGTTCACGATCACTTTGCAAGAACTTAGGCAGAATTACCCCAAAACTCCTGGTTAAAAGGATTAACATAGTGAAGGTTCAATCTACGTAATATTTTTGAGCCATGCTGTAAAAGTTAATGAATGAAAGGAGCTACCCATTTAATCCAGTTATAGTCAGTGTGACTTACTTCAAAACCTTTTAGGTTGATTTTCCTTACACTTCAAAATAAATTTTGAATTGTCAAAACTGCACCCAAGACATTTTTTTAAAAGCACTACTAACAAGACCCTTGGACTGCAGTCTAGCTAGGAACGTAGTTTTCATTGAACATAGCCTTTGAATATATCTAAACAACTTCTTGTGGAAGAGGTGCAGTAGGTGGGAAAACTCGTATCGCCTTAACATTTGGTTTTTCTGTATCTCTGGTCATCCAACTATTCAAGCATGCAGCTAAGAGAATCACATTTTTTCAATATATCTCTTGTCATCTTTGTATCTTCCAGTCATACTGTCATCCTTTGAAACTTACTCCAGAGTTGCAACACTTTACTGTAACTAGCTCCACCCCCTTCTTTTTCAAATTAATATATTCTCACTTTTGTGGAAAAATTAAGTATTGGGCTGGGTAACAACATATACAAGGTGCAACACATACATAAACCAAATCATATTGCCAACACCTTATATAGAAATGTTGTCTGAAATGGTGCTTAGGAAGCAAGAGTTCCCCAAACCACCCCCATTCCTGTTTGAACAATTGTAGATTTTAGTAAACACAAAAATGCTTCTGCAAATGTAAAAGAGCTTAAGAAAAAATAAGTCCACAGATGTTTTTTTTTTTTTTTTTTTTTTTTTTTTTCACCTGGGAAGTTCCATGTATCCTAGGATGAAATATAAAGATTAATCCAATTTAAGAGTAGGCAAGGTTGAACCACCCCATATTTAAGAATTGAAACCACTTAGAAACTTGGAGAGTTAACTCCTATATTTCGGTGCTCAAAAAAAAAAAGTATCAGTGATTAACTGCCATCTAGGTTACCTTGAAAACTACAAATACATTTTCAAGATAGAAGTTCCAAAATTCTGCTCCTGTAGCACATTTGGTTTATAGTTTCAACAGTATCCATCAGCCCTGCAAGATAAGTGAAGTCGGTATTAGTCAGCCCACGCCACCTGCAGTAGCTGCAGCAGTCTTAACAGACCACTGGCTGCTGAACAAACCAGCGCAGGTGGAGGGGTAAACAATACACTTTTATTTCACAGTTCAGTGTTTAAAGCACTAAGACTGGGACTCACTCACTTGCTCTGTGTGAGAAAAATTCAAAATTGCAAATCTTTCCTCCCAGTAAAATGCCCAACTCATCCCTATTAGGTGCTTTATGTTTGGGAGACAAGTCATCCTTTTCCCTTCCTGGTCAAACTGCTCCATTTACCAATTAGCTTATACCAGTTGAAGGGAATGGATAGTTAGAGCACTTCCTGTAGGTGGAAGAGACAGTTTTGCATCATCTTGGGAAAAAAAAAAAAAAAAGCCCTTTTCATTAAATAAAAAAAAAAAGGGGGAAAAAAAAAAGAATTGGATACTGTCCTAGTCAGTACTGTAACATACACATTTTTTTTGTGGATCTAGCAATAAGCAATTTGAGAAGAGCTTAACAAAAATCAGCAATAAATCCAGAATGACATATACTGCCTTCCAAATATTAATATATTTTCCCACATTTTTAAAATGGAAATAAAGAAAGAACCACTTAAAGAATTATTTAGCTACTTAATTTCAATAAAATACTGTCACTTCTGATTATGTATGCCAAGGAAAAAAAACAGACAAAACCAAACCACACAATGAAATAGCAAGTCTACTGTCCTCCTCGGTGTTCTTCAAATTTTTTCTTCTTGTGGCTTTTATCCCCATCTCCAATTTTTCATATCAGTTTTAAACTTAATGTGATTTTTAAAAAAATATGATGTCAAATTTAATAAAAATTTAGCTGCCTCCAAGTGTAGAGGATGTACTGAGAATCTTCCTTATCAAGCACTGAGGCCCAGGATGTTTCAAGGCTTGTATTTTCAAAACTTCCTGTACCTTTTTTTGTGTGTACATTTATCACATCCCCAAGCCAGCAGCACATTGACAGAGAAACACTGATCCAGCCTAATCTAACTCTGGAAATAGTTCACCGAATTAAGGAGCAGGGGTGGGGAAAAAAAAAAAAAAAAAAGAAAATCACTGAAAGCGCACACAGATTTCCAGAAGAATTGTAACTATTTATGATTTAGATATACAAATCCTGACGGTAAAGAAAGAATCAACAACTGTTTCTCATGCTGGCAATATATATTTATTGTCATTCTAGAGATAGGTTACCATGTGTATATCAGGACTTCAGACTAAAAATAAATTGGAATTATGCCGGTTGGAAATGAAAGGACTGAATCTAAAGCTGACCTTTAGAAGATCTTCAGTTCCTCTATTTTTTTGTGGGTGGGTGTGTCCCTTTTTTTTTTTTTTAAATTAAAAGCTGAACATCTTCCCCTCCCCCTTCATTTTAACCTCGCAAAAATAAATGATCATCCAAATGCAGGTTTTTCTAGTTTTACTAATAATCTGCTGGCAATCTCAGAACATCTATATTGTTGATTCTACAACTTCAGAAGGAAGCTAACCTTTACAAACCATGTTCTTCCTCCACTTTACCTGGCTACTGAGTCCAACTTTAAGGACTAGACTTAAGCAGATTAAAGATTTGCTTATATTAGACTACTGTGGTTACATTATTATGGTGCAAACCTTCAACATACATGCTTTGCTGTTCCAGAACAAGCTATATCAGTGCAAGATCTGACAGTCTGTGCAAAAGAAGCCACAGTGCTATAAATTCTTGAAATAGCTTTCTTCTCCCTCTCATATGTATTGACTAACATCTTCCTCCCACTGATTCCACCAATCCCCAATACTGCCCCAAAAAAAGAGAAAGATGAAGATATTTCATGCTTTTGTACAACAAACAAACTCCCCACTCAAAAAAAAAAAAATAATCCTCCAACTCTGTCTGATCCCCCATCCAAAAACACCCAGGTCAAAGCTCAATGTTACTCACCCTCCCAACCCTCTTCTAGCTTTTATATATCACCATTAAAACAAATGCATACAACTTACTGTACAAATATGAAGCTGCAAGCATTCAAGTTACAGAACATTCTGAAAATATTTCAAGCATAAAAAGTACACTTGATAATTGCAAAAATAAAGTTTCACTTTTTTAAAAAACATTTTGATCAGAGCTCAAGCAAAACAAACATTTAACAATTCCTACTTCAGTTTAACTTTGTAAGAACACCACCTTCAGAAGTTAAAAACAAAACACTCAGATTTTTGGTGATAAAGTATCTGACCATGGCTTTTAATGAAGAGAAATGGTATATACAACAATGGCACAGACCTTAAGCATCAACAACATATTTCAGCCAAAAGTAAGTCTACAAGTGATCTGAGTCATTCTTAGCATCAAATGGTACTAAGAACCATAATCCGCTAGGAACAGACATTAAGTTAGACTGGTACGAATGGAAGGAAAGATCCATGACATCAAATAGGCTCAGTTTTTGTCACTGAACTTGTTTTAGGCTAACAATTTCACTAGTGCAAGACCATATGTTTACCTGATTAAATGAAAACTCATAAATGTCACAATTTAAGAACACTTATACAAAACTATTTTTTTCTTTTAAAAAAGTGCCACATACCATACTTTTACTAAAAAAGTTACAAACTAATGGAAGACTGTCTGCCTCCATCTCTTGTCAACAAGGAAAGGCCAAAGTGATTCTTTGATTCCAGCTCGGAAAGGCGTTCTCTGACCTATCCCCAGCATCTCCAACTTGGAGCAGTCTAGCTGAGCGTTCCTCGGACGAAGAGCACCCACAACTGGACAATCAGTGATCTAAAAAATAAACAGAGAAAAACCCCAACACACCAACAAATAATCAGAAACGACAGAAAAATATTTATTCTTACATACACTCATGAAGTCTTCCTTCATAGCTTTCTATATAGGTACGTTTCCTTCTTCCCTTCCAACTATTTTGTGGGGTTTTTTTTGCTTGGGGTTATTTGTTTGCTTGTTTTATTGTTAGCTTCATTTCAACGTAAGAGATGTCAGGCAGAGCAACGTGAAGTATCTTAAGTTAAATTCTTCTCACTCAATTACCGCTCATCATTTATGCTTTTCTATGCTTTATTCCTACTTTCACCCTATGACTATAATCACAAGGTAAGAAGTGCTCTAAAATGCTGACAGAACCATGTCTTGATCAATATACTTGAAGAGAAATACATTTGCACAGAAAAAATTCAGACTAACTTAGTGTTCTTCATTCTTTTTCTCTCCATCTTCCAAGCCATATTTCAATTACATCCTTTACTAATTCAGAATCCTTGTCATTTATTTTGGAAATAAATAAAATCTTATTTACACATTATATTCTCATAACATTATAAGTATGTCTTTAAGAGTAGTCTTACTTTTAAGTGTCAATAAACCTGCAGGAGAGGTGTTTTAAGCAAATCAAATATGATTTGAAGTTAATATTCTGTCAATCTGTAAGCTTTTTTAAGGACAAAAATACAATTAAAAATACGGATTTACTTGTGACTAAGGAGAACTCTTCTGCAGAAATACTGTTATGCTACAGACTGAGAAACTGGTTACTGACTGACTGGGTAGTTTTCATAATTCAGCAGGTCAAAGCAGCTGTTGTTTTCCTGACTTAAGACACCAGACAGCACCCTCCGCAATACATCTGCTGTGCCAGACAGACTCACAGAGATCATCCTGAAGAGGAAGCTTATTTAGCTAGCGTGAGACTACTACCTGAAACGATAAAGCACATGCATCCTTCTACAGGTCGAACAACACATCACTTACTGGTCTCAAGTGGCTGCTGGGAAGGTTGAAAGCATCTGCAATTGCACACGCCATTTCGTACTTAGTCATCTGTTCATTGCCAGACCAGTGAAATGTTCCTTTTACTGATGGGTCCTACAGAACAAACAGGAAACACAGGTTAAAAAAAAGCAGCTAGCTAGCCCTCAGCCTAATTCCTCAGCCACAATTCCTAAGAATTGTGCAGAATAATCTTCCAGCAAGATCCTATCCTGAAAGGCACCTCACTGATGTTCTAGAAACGTCTCACACTTTTATAGAGAACACCTGACACGGGATTGAGACTGAAAACTGGTGTTACATATATCTGACCTGACTTTTCACAAACAGCTTTTCTTCTGTAGAATTAACTGGAGGGAAAGGAGTGAGCTAACCAACCAAGGTCAAATAGCTGGGGAGGAGGAACTCAGCTGTTCTATACTATTCACTTACTCAAAAACAAATGCAAGAGGCACCACCCATAGCACATTCTGAAAGTTAAACTGCAATCCATGTACAAGTCCTAACAAACAAATTGATTTCATCACATCCACCATATGTGCATGGTCCAATTTTTTCCAGGTTATATGTATGAAAAATAAAAGTGGTTCTTTGGTTTTGTTACCTTGCAAAAGTGGTAATCTGAAGATGCTGTGGTGAATAAACACACTACAGTATTTAAGTCCAGTGGCTTGGTTTTGCCACTTCAGCATTCTTAATACAATAAACAAGGGCATCTTTGAGAATTTACATCCAACCACCATGAGGTTTTTTTAGTCCAAAATGGCAATTTCTAAAAGGCCTATTAGAGTAAGTTAGGTATTTGCATTTTTCTCCTGTACACTAGAAGACACATGACAATTTTCAGAAGGATCTGTTCCATCATTGCACTCACTTTTGTTTCAAATATCAGAGTATCTACACACTGTCATGTAAAGATACTGTAGTATTACGGCTAGTTCTTTCCTTCCTCCCAGTGTTCCAGAAATGCAAAGAATAATGCAGGCTACGTGCAGCTCTCATTTGTTCAGAAACAAAGCCAAGAACTTGAACTGTTTTTACCTTGAAGGGGCTTGTTTCTTTAAATTCTTACCAGCATTCTCTTCTCAGCTAGTTGTCTGCAAACAGTTGCTACATCCTTGACATTAGTAGGAAATCTTTGTTGCCAGTGATCCATGTTGGCAGATTTATTACTGAACTGCACTTTATCAAACATAACAGTCACAGCACTCTCCTCCAGTCTTTCTACCTCTCCATACAAGACAGGAATCCTAAGTACTGCAGCACCTAAAAGAAAGAATATTTTAGAAGTATTAACATTGTTATGAATAGCTATGAATGCAGCAGCATAACCTGAGAAGTGTTTTGAAAGTGTTAAGAAATATGTTTGTGATATTAAGCATCTACAAAACACAAAGAAAATGCAATTAATATGTTTGTCCTCAGAGTATCATTTTAATTTATATCAATTAAAACAGTTTATAAACACTAAGTTTACATATTTTCACTTATGCCATTGGTTTCCATGAAGTATAACAAGTTTTCATTAACACCACAAGAGAAAACAGAAGGCCTGTTTGGGTTAGAGCAAAAATTTAAAAATTAAAAAAAGCAACTGGACTATGCAGTTACTCCAGCACTCCCCATCTTCCCTGGGTAAGAGCAAGAACAAAAATTCCCACCAACCACAAACCACCATATTCAGGCCGCAATTACAGACAAAGATTTTTCATGCAGCATGCAGAAGCCTCCTGCAGATTTACCAGAAAAAAAGACATCAACCTTGGAATGAATAAAAAGCTTCACAAATAAGGAATAAGGTCACAGAACACAGTAGTAAACAGTATTAGGTTTCAAGATAGTGATTTGAGAAATTAAAATAACAGCAAACAAGTGCAAAGAGAAGGACATTTTCTGGTAGAATACATCACACTAGTCTATCTTGGTCATGACGACTCCAAAGGCCTCTTTGAAGGGAAATCCAAGAAGGCTATGACAAATTCATTAAAAGTAATACAGGTAAAAGAAGAAAAAGAAAAAAAAAAAAAAATCAGTCTTGAAAATGAAGTGGAAGTCACCAAATCATTGCTATTCTTAAAGATTTGTAGGAAAATGCTAACAGCTATTATAAAAACAAAAAGCTAACAAATTATTCACACAGAAAAGTAAACCAAAAGAAGTACTTACACAAGAAAAACAAATACAGTAAAAAAACCAACATGACACTGATTTCCTGCTGCTCTAAAAACAGTTATTTGGTCACTCAGCAAATATGTTCTTCTTCTCTTCAAATACCGGTTGAAATACCTCTCTTAATATCTTTAGAAATATTCATTGAGAAAAAGACTGCCTTCCTTTTGTTCTCAGAGAGCTGAGACTTGGAGAGCATTAATTTCATTACCAAAACATTTTAATTTTATAAGCATGAATACTAAATATAACTTGTATCCCCTCCTAACCAAAGTAAAATATATTTTCAAAAAATACACACAAAAAAAATTATTAGCGGAGATTCTTGCATTATACAACAGCAATAGATAAGGAAGTTCTTCATGCAACTAGAATAGACTGAATTCTCCCTATCCAATATTAGCAAATTAGTGGTTGGAAGACAAATACATCTAAAATATTTATATTTGTATGAAACAATATCATTAACATTATCAAGCATCTTACTCAGCACCACCTCGAAATTCCTGCTGCTAATAATGCCACTGCTGCAACCCACTACTGCCTGAGAGATCGTGCTCAGAAAGGTCATGAAACAAAACTGAAGTGCTGAGCTGGGGGAAGGATCTAGTGAGATACCCATGTACTTGAATTTGGTGCAGTCTTATCTTCAATACCAATCTAGAGGAGGGAGCAAACTGCATCACAGTCAAATTCAGAGATGAATTTCTGTAAGAGGTGGAGTGAATAACTTTTTATTTAAATTAATTTTTACTTAAATAGGAATTTTCCTATCGAAGTATTTTTTAGAGGCCTATCATTTTCAAATATAGTACATATTTACTTACTGTAAGACCATCACACTAATGTATCAATTGTTCAATTCTCTGGTTAGGCAGAACAGAATCACAGCATGAGTATCATACTGACTTATCAGAAGCTTCTTCTGCAAGTACATTGAGATTATTTTCTTCAAATTCTTTTTGAAAGTAGAAGTGATACTTCCCTTATAGTCTGTGAATGCAAACTGAGAGGGTGCTAACTAGAAACAACCAAATATCTCTTTTATACAAGAAGTAAGTTTTAAATTCAAGGGAACATGTTCAGTCCTAAGCTTTTTTCCCTTATCAAGTAGAATTTTTAAAACTATGTTTGTATATTTTGAATGCAAATTTTCATTAATAAAATATGTAAATAATAAGGAAAACCCCCCTAGTTGCTTAAAACCAGAAATATGCTACTAACCCTATAGAAAGTGTTCCAGGCAGGAATCTGATGTGTGGGGCAAGCTAGGTAGGTAAAAATAAAATGGATGGCCTGATGGCTTATGTAATGAGAACGAAACAGGAGATCAGCAAGAAAACTGAGAGTAACAACAAAAGCCCATGTTGATTTTATCTGCACTATTATTGAGTCACAAGTCTGTTTTTCTCTTTAAGTAAACATACATTTAGAGCAATTGCAATGCATCCCCCTAAATAACAGCAGCTATATATTAAGCGTGGTAAAGCTTGTATCGTTCCAATATATTGACGATGTATTTTATCTTTCCTTAGGAATAGTTGATTCACAGTAGACAAAGGCTTGCGAATGTCCATCAGCAGATTCTAGTAACACAAATGAAGATCGAAACAAGTGAGAAATAAAGCTTTTTTCAACCTATAAGCAATAGGAATCATTTATGAGGAAGGAGACTGACTCCTAAGCACTTTATTTTCTAAATCTCATTTCCATGGTTTTGCAACTTTACCACTGACTTACAGCTCTATTAAGCTAATTATACAACTAAGTAAAAACTCCGTTAAAAATGTGTAACTGTATTCTTACCTTCATTATTTTCCAGAACTGCCTTTTCACCCTCCAGTTTGGTTTTACCATATAAATTCAGGGGATTTGGTACATCAGTCTCTTTATAAGGAGGGCTTGTTCCATCAAACACATAGTCTGTACTAATGTAGATCAGAAACGCTCCAACTCCAGCTAGGAAGAAAATGTGTATACATAGTCTATTTTAATTCATGCCTTGTTTGAAATCCCAATAAACCTTTAAACAAATCTGCAAAGAACCTCATCTCCTAGCCCCATTCATTCCCACTGCTCTGTCCGTTCACTGATCCTTCACACAGACATGCCTGCTACCCTTACAGAGAATGGATGGACGTCACACCAATCGCCGAAATGACTTTCAGCACGTTGAGTAACTTACTCATATTTATGTCCATGTATAAATAAATGCAGTATTTTAACAAGAAACCAAATCCATTAGATGGTCTCCTTACCTGCCTCTTTTGCTAAGTTCCCTGAAGCAGCCACATTGAGCTGAGAAGCAACGTCTGGTTGACTTTCTACAACATCTGGCCTTCTCTCAGCAGCGCAATGCACTATAACATGAGGCTGGAAATTAAAGACTAATTTTAAACAAACGTTGTCAAAAGATTGCAGTTGCACCCTAACTCTAGCAATGAACTCCCTCAGGCAAAAAGGCATTTCATTAAGTTATGTGAAGTAATAAAAGTAGTAGTACTACTTTTAATCATGGCATTCTGAGGAACATGTTTTCCTTAGGAAGTAAAGTAGAACCATACCGCTTCAAGATACCAAAAAAATTGATCATTAGTTTTGTAATTATGATCTTCAGTAGTTTTGATTTTACAGCAAGATTAAAGCTGTAGGTTTGTGGGGTTTTTAACTCTGTATAATAGTATAAAATATATCTCACACACAAAATGATACTCAAAAAAATTCACTGAACTGTTTTTAGATAAGCCATTTACACATGACTTATTTGACACATGCAGACTATTAACAAGATATTTAAAGCCTTTTTACAGAATGGCACCCTGCATAATGGGTTTTATACACTCCCCTTGCAAGTTAGATTGAAAAACAGTGAACTTCTTACCGCACCGCACGCTAGACTTACAGTTACCGCTGTTGTATTCAAGCATTCAACTTCAAAAGAACTGCCTCATATTGCTATGTCAATAACTCACATTCATCTTTTCCTTCCAACTGTCAGTGCAGGTGTGCTGACACGTACATCTGGTACCTGCAGTCTAGCTATGGTGATGATGGCAAAGGTCAGAACTTTCTGTATCTACAGAGCAAATCTATACTCCAGATGTGGCAGAAAAAGCAGCCATAAATTTTTCAGAGCTCTGCCAAAGCGTTAGCCCCACTAAAGCCACATGAACTCAGCACCAGAACAGCACTATCAACCGATTACTACCCTGTCCATCTACTTCATACTCCAGAAACTTACCTGAAACTCATGGATAATGTCATGAACTGCAATAGAGTCCAGAAGATTAACCTGTTCAAATCTGGGCTGAGCTCTCCTGTATCCACAGCCAACTGCATTCCAATTATTTTCATTGAATTCTTTAAACACAGCTCTGCCAAGAAGTCCTGTAGCGCCAGTAATCAAAACTCGCCTACTGGGAATATCAACATCTTCCTAGGGAAATGAGAACACAAAAAGTTTTCTTTCTACTATTATTACTGTTTTGTCTTAAAAAGTATGCAGGGCTACAGTCAGTGCTACTGTACTAAAACAGCTTTCCTTGCCACATGAATGTTTTGGAGTATCTCATGGAACACAATGGCTGGGAACACCAATACTGTACCTAGTCAAGTATTTAAACGTATTTTTTGAGGATAATGAAAACAAAACTTAAATGGGAAACTCATTTACTTGCACAACGAGTGGGGAAAATACACCAAGCCACTAATAAAGACAGAATTTTAAGTTAATCCAAAATCTGATAACTGTGCGATTTGAAATGAGGGAAATAAATTAATTTGAAAATGGACACAAAATATGTAATATTTCGGGTCCGCATCCTGCAACAAATAATCTTGGATAGGCTGTGCCTGTTAGAGGCTGCAGCAATACAATGACTGTAAGAATTGAAGACTTGACTTTTGTTATTAAATAGAACAGTAATTCATTGTTATTCAACACAATAGTCTAATAATAAAGAAACCAAAGATACAGCTCTCTTCTCAGTTTTACAAAACGCATCTGAAAGTGATTTGATAATTTAAACTCTCAATCTATACAACATACTAAAGATTTACTTCAGCTACTGCACGTTTCAGCACTTAAGGCAGTTGCATACATCAGTTCACACAAAGTTCATTTCTCTCCACCACCCACCAGACCATCAAGTTTTCAAGGCAGCAAACATGATCATTATTTCCTTTCATGCTTTCCTTCTGCACGTATCATGAACAAGAGCCTGCTAAAAATCAAAAGCATATGCCCACGTGCTAGTACAGAACAAAACTTCAGGTGTGCAGAATCCAGAAATCTTGGTTTTCCTTATTACTTCATACACAAAAACAATTTGTGATAATTAATTATAATTTTGTAAATGCTCTCTACTATGCAATTCAAATAGCCCAGTCACTTATGAGCATTCTTACGTTTTCAGCATCGTAACAGACTGCTACTTTTAAATTGCAGCACAGGAAGCAACAGAAATCGCTTCCAAATTACTGTCTTTCACCCTTAAAGTTAAAAAGGTTTTGTTCGATCAGGGTACATGCAGAGGTGTGTTATGGAAACAGCCTATCCCAAAACAATTGCTTAAAGTTCCCAGCTCACTGCAAGTATTTTCCTCAACTACAAACTTTCAGGTAAAGGGTGACTTATTCCATCAGTACTGGATGAAAATTAGTAATTTATATCTGGACAGTTTCCTGAAAATGACAGACTACAGCAAGTGATGTTTTAAAAAAATCTACCTTTATCTTTACAGTCAATTTGACCTCAGAACACAAGTTTGTTTACAATTTTTTAAGACTGTGCATATTTCGCTGAAAAGCATAAGTGAGAACATGGAAGTACTGGTTGTTTTTTTAATTACGTACTTTTTACCTTCGCAAAAGTCTGGCTAGAGGGTCATAGGACAGATTATCAGCGCTTCTATAGCCAGATGGTACTTGCTAATAAGTATCAATGACTGGTTGCAGAAAACAGAGTTGAAATGTTCTCTAAAAATGTCACAGAGTATTTTTAATAAATAGAAAGTGACCAACACAAAAACATGTATCATTTGTAAAATCTGACATTTTAAAGCATCATTCATCTAAGTTAGTTCATTCTATGCATCATAAAGAGGATATTACATTAGCAGCACAGCTTAAACCGAACACAGTCACAACTTTTACCAAGTACAGTTTGCTTCCTGTTGCTGTTGTCTGCAAGACTGATTTTAGTCACTCGTTTCTGAGAAACCAAGATTAAGTGATAGATGTTTCCCATAAATTCAACACAAACCAACTACCAACTTAAACATATTTCACCTTGCCAGAACTTAAACGTTCTGGTAACACAGAACCTGCACAGATTAACTCCCTGCTTATAAGTTGCCTTGCTCCTTCGCAGAACGTCACGCAGCTGCAGCAGCGTTTCTGTCTCAAACTACAGACAACAGAACTTCCAATCCAAGGGACCTCAGAGCTTTGACGTTCCTGCCACTGCTGTTTGCAGATGCTCTCAGGGACTGGCAGAAGCTCCTGCTGTTGCCTCACAGCTCTCCGGGCACAGACAAGTGACTGGCGGTTAACAGCACCATACTCCTCAGTGTATCAACCAAATCATCTTTAACAGTTAGCAAAGCTAAAAATTTAACTGCTGTTACTTGCTTTGTCTTGCAAGGAATTAATCATGGTGCTCTAGAAGAGAAGGCGGCAAAAATCTGTAACTACTATCTACTGGTATCAGTACTTAACTGAAATCATATACGGCATAGCATCTTCTTTTTGACTTTTGTTAATTTGCATTTTTTTCTTAAATATGGCTGGAGTATTAATAATGTAAGGGATCTAACAGATAAGGCTGCTCTTCACTGTTATCCTAATGAGCTAGAAAGTACACTTAGAACTTACAGTAATTTTATAGACAGTTACTATATGTAAAGAATAAAAGACATTCTAGAATTCAAATGTTATGCTTGTGCCTGCAAGTTTTATAGGCTTAAAGCTTCTTATTCAGAGTAGCCTATCTGCTTAAAAATCTCATACGTGTATTTCTCAACGAAGAAGCAATAACATTCAGAATCATCAAATGTGCAAAAAGTTCTCTTTGCAACTAATTTTGAATACTACTACTTAAATGTAGTTTTGAGCTTTTTAATAAAGCATCCGATTTCACCTTGCTTTATCTGATGTTCAATATTGACTAAAAATCAATGTAATAAAGAAAAGTTGTACTCAGCAGTCTCATTCACATAAAAATATACAAGCAAGAACATCATAATATTAAAAAATGGAATTTATGAGACCCAAGACTACTTTGTGGACACTACCAAAATACAAATTAAGAGTATAATTTACAAAAATAGTAAAATGTGATGCATTTCACGGTACTTTTTAAGCTTTATGTAAAAACTGAACTTGATAAAATCAAAAATACCACCTTTAAGGAACGCCCACTAAAACCTGAAGCTACTGGGATAACACAGATCTGTAACGTAACATGACGACAAACAAGTCGCTACAGGGATGTCACGCCAAGTCTGGGCTCTTCCCTCAGCTTTGACATCACCTGCAGCAACAGAGAGCGAAAGGAGAACCACGGGGCTTCCCCGGAGTCCCGGCCCGAGGAGCCAGCGCCTACCAGCCCTGACAAGAAGTTCTGTATTTATTTTCTATGTTCAACACTCACTCGCTACCGCGGTGGCTAAAAGCTGCACGTGTTGGACGTGATTAGCAATCAAACGTGACAACAGAGAATAGCAAACCTACACCGGTAACGACGGGCGGAGTTCCTGCCCCGCGGTGCTGTTACAGCGGATCTCCGCTGTGCGGGAGGGCCGCTAAGATGGAGCGGTTTGACACCGCAGCGGCCTCACCAGCCCTCACCGCCCGCTGCGACCGGAGATCTCCGCGGGGATTAACGCAGGAATAACGGGAGGCGCTCCGGAGCACCCGCGCTCCCCGAGCCGGCGGGTGAGCCCCCCGGGAGGCAGGAGGCGGCCGAACCAACTTGGAAATGAAGGGCCCAGGCGCCCGCCTCAGCGGCGGGGCCGCCCCCTGCGCCTCGCCGGCCCCGCCGCCGCACTGCGCCTCCGCGCCCGCCGCCAGCCCCGCGGGACGCGGCCCCTCTCCGCCTTAGCCCCTCTCCGCCCAGCCCGCCGGGGACGCGGCGCTCCGCGCTCGGCCCAGGGCCCCGCCCGGCGGCACCACCCGCGGGGGCGGCCCTGCCCGGGCCCGCCTCGGGGAGCCGGGAGCCCCCGCCAGCCCTCGCTGCGCACCCGGAGAAAAGCGCCCCGGCGCCGCCGCTCACCTCCACCAGCTCGCAGCGCCCCGGCACGAAGCGGATCTTGAGCTCCTTCTCCCGGCCCACCATGGCGGCGGCGCGGGGGGCCCGGGCCGGGGCCTGCTCCTGCTCCCGCGGGGCGCGCCGGGCGCTGCGGGGGGGCGGGCGGGCCGTGCGGAGGGCGCGCCCTCATTGGGCAGCAGCGGACGCAGGTACCTCCCACCGCTGCGCGCTCATTGGCTGAGGCCGGCCAGGGGGCGGGACCGAGCACGGGTTTAAAGGGGCAGCGGCGCTCGGGGGAAGCGCCGGGCTCTGCGCATGGGCCCGCCCGGCCCCAGCGGAGGCGGCGAGGCCGCAAGCGGGGGGAGCGGGGTGCCCCTCCCGGGGGCCGGGCCCAGCCCTGCGGAGCCCTGCGAGGAACCCTCGAGCAGGAAATAGGAAAACACAAGAGCGCCGGACTGTGCGTCAGCAGAGACAAAGGGACAGGCCCAGCACGCGGCTGGGAAGAGCTGAAAGCGGGGTGCGACCGGGTCGGGCTGTTGGAAATACAGTGCGGAGACACTGGGGCAGGGCGGCCCTTCCCTCCGCGGACAGAGGGGACGGGGCGCGCCGCCCCCCAGCAGGCACAAGGCAGCCGGCGTGGGGCGGAGGCCGGCAGGGAGCACAGGCTGTGTCCCTGGAGAGCCACAGTACTGCCAGCTCTGCTGCAGCGGCTTCACGGTTCATGGGTACAGAGTGAACTCTCAACTGTCAGTGAATGATCCAGGCCTGCCCTTTACAAAGCGAGACTTCATAATTACACCAAAATCGGTTATGGGGCTGCTAAGTGACACCTTTAACAATGTCACTGTCAATAGAAATTATTTCATGTTCCTGGTAGAATTGCCTTTGAGAAAGTAATCACTGCTTCCCATACTCATCCTATATACATAATTTTATGCTTACAAGATGACAAAATTCATTTTTTTAAATGCAAGATTTTAAGGGAACATGACTCTGTACACAAAGCTTTTTACTGGGATACTTCCACCCCCTGCAAAGGCGAAGACATTGCTTTTAACAACAGGACTAGAAGTAGATGTGTAAGAATTAATGGCCAACAGTTATTTTAGCTACGTTCACAAATCTTCACCTGATAAGTTTAGTTCAGCTTGAACTTGATGGAAACAGCATTTAATTAGTAGTCAAGGGAAGAAACTAGCTGATACTACAAGAATTAACACACAGCTAAAGAGAAATCAGAAATATCTACTAAAATTGAATAGAATGACGTTGACAGGACAAAGAAGTACACATATATAAACCACTTCAAGCAGCTTCTGCTTGCTTGGAATGCAGATGCCCTATTTCTCCTTGTAATAAGCTATGGACATTTAATTCCCTTGCATCAACCTTGGAGTTCTATTAAAAACATCAGTAATTCATAACTTGAAATTCAGAAGAAAAAACTTCAAAGAAATACTGAACTGTTCAGCAGCACAAAAGTGAAAACTCCAAGCACATCTCATGACACACCTCCTCCTCCCCACACAGACTCAAAGAGCTCACTGTACATGTCAGCAAAAACAGTGACATGGAAATAGAAGTGTTGCCTTCCGGGAGGAAGGTAGGGAAGACATTAGCACTGGTGTCTCAAGCTAGAACCAGAAATTGGCCTGCGAAGTATCTTCACTTTTTTGTCACCAGTATAACAGTTACAAAAACTACACGTGTTAGCTTTGTAACAGAATACAGTATATTTTTTTCTCACGTATTTACACTGAATTCAGCAGCATTCTAGGTTATAATTTCAATTTATTATTATTATTACATTTACTTTGTGAAACACTATGATCTCATGGAATAGACAAACAAAAATTTTACTATAGCCCCTATAACAGTCATTTAAGCATAATGTATCACTGGGTGACTAAATGCACTACTCATTAAACTAACATGTCAGATTGTAATTTGCAGAGACTAAAGTGCAATTAAGTCTCTCTCTCTCGCCTCCTGTTTCCTTTTCCCTGTATTCTGTAATCAAAGCAGCAATCTGTTAATGCAAGTATCCAGAGCCTTACCTGCTCCATTTCCACCAGCATTTCAGGCATTGCCTCAAACTACAGAAGGAATTACCAGCCTAGGAAATTATTGCAGTTCAACTGCGCGTTTGTCCCTTTGTCTGCTTTTGCCTGCAGAGAGCACATGGACTGAAAGAAGCAATAGCTCAGTTGACCTTTGAAACCAAACCGCTAATCCAAGCCCTGTATCGCGTGTGGCTCTGAATCCTGTTAAGCTTTTGGTTTATTCCCAGTGGTACCATTTAAGCAGCTCAGTATGAACTTAAATTTTTACTTCATAACAGCCAGCATGAGCAAGTGCAGCCATTGTGTGCATAAAAGGTATTCAGAGCGCTGGCACTGAGTCTTACACAGTTTTCCTTTCACGGGAAACAGGAGGAGGGCTCTAATTAGGTCAGCCAGGTGGAGGGTTCTAGCAGCTCTTCATTTTACATTTAAAGTAAGTACAGCCCAGACCTTGCTACAATACAGCAAAATGGACAATCAGAGAAATAAATTATTGTTAAATCATATATCCTTTCACTTAAAATGGTATGTTCCACAACATGAAAGTAATTAATTCCTGCAGTACTTCAGTCAGTTGAGCTGCCAGTATCAAGGTTTCAGGTTTGAGAACGTATTTCATATGTGCATGAAACTGGCAAAGCCACTTCGACTGAAGTTGACACAAAGCACTCAAAATTTCCCCTTTGCTTCCACTCTTCTCTCCCCTGTCTGCTCTACATTATTTACCTGTTTTAAAGCTAAACCAAAAATTGATATTGCTCTAAGGCTGGCATAATTATTTGCTAGAATTTCCCTAATTTTTGTCAATATAAGCATGCTCTTGCTAGCCTAAAATAACACTTAGGCCAAACTGCCCATTAAGCTAGAAAGCTTTAAGAACAGAGACTGTATGAAGGAAGTACATAGCCATCATAAAGCACAGTCCTGTGATAGCTGCAGTATCTTGTATCACTTAGTACACTTCCACCCTGTAAGAAATCCTTGCTAACTTAATGCAGGACATGTCAAACACCAAAAAATGAAGTTCAGTTAAAAAAAGTACCTTAACTCAGTGTCCCCATATCCATGTTTTGAGATTTGTGGAACCTTCTATTAACATTGACTTGCCCTAATATCTCTTGAAATAGAAAAGATTCATTTACATTTTTAAAGACACATTAAACAAGTCTTTCATTTTTTGGGATGAAGGCTTTTCAACAGACTCTGACATTTTGATTTATGAAAAGTGATTTTGCCTTAAAGATCCCCCTAGGAGTAGAACAGCAGAGGAAGTGAGCAACTTTCAGCAACCATGCATGAAAGATTAATGACATCTTAAGGGAAAAACTCTGGTGTAAGAGCTGTAGAGTGTTACTTCATCCATTTTCAGTTGTTTACAGATTTCCACCCCCCCATTGCCCTCTCCCCAGTTGCTCACTAGATGGGGTTTGGTTTAACCAACCCCTCACTTCCCATCGATATAGAGGCTGTGGAGCATCAGGATTTCTAGTGGGACCATGTTCTCATCAAATAAGTCAGACTAATGCACATTTCCTCTCATTTTGTTTTACCCCATTTACAACTTTCAGACAAGAAAACTTTTCTCTTTTTCTCCTCAAGGAGAGCTAACTCCAGTATTCAATTCTTTCAGCAAGGCCTCTCAACACTTCAGGCAAACTGCTAAAGTGAACACTAAGCATTGCTCAGTCCAAACACCTGAAGTTAATCCTCATCCTCACCCTTCAGAAATTCAAGTAATCCAACAAATATGCCAAGATCACATTAACAGACAAGACCTAGCAATTTCTTTCCTTGGACTTAATACACATTTTTGGTATCTCATCTCCTAGGTGTTATCAATTCTTTAAGTTAATAATGTCAGTATAAGTGACAAAATACTCAACATGCTGAACTTTGTGTCCCGTCTCTCTGCAGCACCCGTATGCAGGAGAGCAGAGGATACAAGAACACCAAGTTCCACAGTTCACTTCAGTTCCAGTATTTACTTTTGTATTAGAAGAAATTCACAGGAATTGAGGATAAGGGAATTGCAAGTTGTCTGTATTGTACAGTTCAGCTAAGCAATTCCTGTAAGATTAGAGAAAACACAGTCCTTGAAGCAAGACCGGAATTAGGCTTTGTTGTGAAGATTAACACTAGAACAAAGAAGATTAGGTCAGTTACACTATATAATTTGACATTGGTTTTTATCCTTGTCTGTGAAGGAAACAGACAAATTCTTTAATTTGATTTTTTTATTGTGCTAAAAGATTCGTAATTTAAGATTCAATTAAACAGATTCTTTACACCTTGCCAGAATGCAGGTCTGTACAATGGGTATCCTCCCACCCAGTTAAAACAAGTTCTGTTATTCCCCTGCAGGTATCACTGATCAACTACAGCAGCTGGCTACCAAGATATTATGACAATTGAAGAGTCCAGTGAGCACAACATTCATAAAATAGACATTTCTCTTAAGACACTAATCTTGGCCACAGCATGGAAACATTTAGGTAAATGCAGTCAATTTGAGTTTGACCTGAAAATCCTCTTCTGAAGATTAGCAGCTGCAATATCTAGCCCCAGGATTTAAATTAGCATGTCCTGAATATAGATCCCATTAAGAATAGCAAAACTAACTGTACAGTCCAATTTTCTACATTGGTTCTACATTATAGAGGCCACAGAGGAAAAAAGGGTCTCTTGGCAGCATTCCTGACATGGCTATTGAAGAAACCATCCACAGCAAAATTCATTAAACTTGGAATTGTATATACACGAGATGCAAAAAACCATCTTCCATGAAATCAGAGTTCCTTTGCCATCCTTATTCTCCAGTGCTTATTCACCTGTTCCGGGCTTAAAACTGCTCCATCAAAATCAAACTGAGCAGCTTCAGCACACCCAAGGAGTGAAACTGAACACTTCTGGAGTTCAAGAGAAGAACAATGTTACCAGGAGTCTGGAACACACAGTCACCCATGGCTTCTCAGCAAGAACATAACCAAGCCTCGGTTTTCTAGAAATATATTATACCATTTCAGAACATTTCTCTAGTACTCCTACTAATTTGTATTATATACAGCATCCAAGGTCATCTTGAGTAAGTAGTCTGTTGAAGTCTTCTGTAGCACATGAATTTGTTGGCGATTTATGATATTTTTCTTTATACAAAAAAGAGATCAAATTTTGTTTTTGTTACCTGCAATGGAAAAATATTACTAAGTTTGGGTTTTTACTATTGCTCCTACCACATTGTATAATTCTTTGTCTGCTGGGGGCAGGAAGGCACTACACTCCACGTAACAGGCAAGGCAGAATTTCAGACCCTGGAATATACTGTGAAATGAAGGTCTGGTTGAGATTTACAGCCTCACCCTCCCTCCTACACTGCTTCCCTCCATGTGCCCCTACACTCTTGCCATCTTTCCCTCCACTCCAGTCACCTGCAGGCCTTCTGCATCTTGCTTTTACGCCTACAGCAGTGTAAGGTCCTGCCAGGTATCAGCTAAAGAACCGGGGCCCAGAGCTCTGGCTGAGCCACTTGTACTCTTACCACCAGTGCGGGAGATGCCGCATCACCCCATCAGCTGTAAGGGGAAGCTGCAGGAGGGAAGGAAAGCTGCAGACAATACACAGCAGCAAAGCAAAGTTCCCATCTTGCAAGATGATGCAAAACCAGCTGAGTCTGTAACCCTCTCCTTCCTCTTCCCCCCATTAAACACACTTTCTATGGTCTGACCTGACACACCACCTGCTCAGCGCAGGCTGGAAGAAACTGGGCTGGGAAGCGCAACAGCAAACAGAGCACTGCAAGCGCCCCATTGATGCAGCCTTCCAACATCTGCTGTGACACACACAAGGTGCCATTCTCCTTCCTTCCCCAAATGCAGCAGACTATACAAGACCGTCATACCTTCTTTGGTTAAGTTTAAGTGTTACAAGGACACGGTTACATCAGTATCTAAGCTTACCTTCTTTAAAAGGAGTTTTTGGAGGAATGTTTTCCTTGCTATCATGCTGGAAAGCTTTGGAAGGATCAAAACGCCTAATGCCCTGATTTGCATATACTTGCTCCTGAAGATCTCTGTTAGTTTGCTTTTCTTTTGCTAGCAATGCACGCAGTTTTGAGACATCCTAAAGAAAACATAATACTTAAAATTTAGATTAAAAACAGGAGAAAAGCTTGCTTCTTCCTTTACTGAAGTAGCCCTTTTGACTAACACTAAACACAAAACATACACATACAATTATTGGTGATGTTAAAAAACAAGCCAAAATCAGAGCTGTAGAGAAACCAGCAGCATGGTGTAATGACTGTATAACACCACAAAGCAGTATGGTAGCCTGAACTTTTCAGGTGCTGCTTTCAGCAGAGAGTTTACTAAGTCTAGAACCTCCGAAAGAGCTAAGAAAAACCAAGCTAGGAGCAGGAGTTATTTGCACTTGTGATCCCTCTGTATATCAGATAGTCAGTCAAAACTAAAACAGATTCCCTTGGTGTTTCTGGAGGCCAGTGGTTTGTTCTAATCTAGCTCTTCCAGGGAATTTAACAAGCATAGAAAGTAGTTTGCAGGATTAGCCTATAAATATTTAGAGCAACTAACCAAGAAATCAAGTAAATAAATAACTTGAAGATTTCTAACTTCTCATTTCACAAACCTGCCTAAGGTGCATATTGTCTTCCTTCAGTTTCATAACATGCTTGATTTTTTGCTTCTGGTTCTGGTGGCCAAGTAGTTTGGCATATGCATCACTTAGTTTATTCAGTTCTTCCTGGGCTGCACCATGCTCATTTAAGAGTGCATTCTTCTCTGCTTCAAAAGCATCTAGTTGTTGCTGAAATACATATTGAATCTTTTACAAATCTTTATATTAAATATAGCTTTTCACTTCATTGAACTACAAAGAAAATTGGTTTGGGAAGGGGAATAGCTGGCTCAAGGGATAGTAACTTAGGAAATCATTACAGGATAAATGCCTTAGAATAGGAAATAACATGTTTACTTAAACAATCAACTGCACAGGTCTTAACAGATAGTAATCAACACCTACTCCATAACACACCTGAAAAGGCTTGGTTTTGTTATGTAAATCTTTGTACAGATTACGCCAGGTTTTCATCTCTTCTTTTAAGTTAGAGATCACATCTTCATTTATCGTTTTCCTAAAAAGCAAGAAGTTGAGTTTCATTATGTTCACTGTTAGCTCTCAGCACTTCTTCACACTAAAAAACTTTGATATCCTACAATATGCAGGTTTAGTTTGAGAAAAGTCACCTTGATATTTCCAGTTCGAGTTTTCTTTTCAGATCTTCAGTTTGCTCTTCCAGTTTTTCTTGAAGTTTAGTCATTTGTACAAGACAAGACTCTTTTGTTCTCTCTGTTTCTGCTTCTTTTAGTGCAAGCTTTGTCTGGACTTCTAAAAGCATCCTAAGGAAAATACCATCCATCCTTAATGAACCCTTATTTTTTTATTTTTTTTTTTATTAGTCTAAATCTGAAAACACAAGTAACCATGATTGAAAAGCTGTTAGCAGAAGAACTGAAATAAAGGTTTGCACAAACAGTGTTACAAGGAAGAACAACAATATAGAAAGCAGTCAAGGTCAACATGTATGGTATTTTTAACTTCCCCTATGAGGAAGCAAGCTTTTGAAGCAAGAAAGATAATATGTTTCTTACTTATGGCTGTTTAACACCCGTGGCTTCTAGTGAAAGACACTTCAGTAATTAAAACTACATGCAAAGGTTTGCTCAAGCAGAAACTAATCAAGGCTGTTCCATGTGGATGTACTCAAGGATTCGAAAACTCTACACCTAAAAGCATTGCCTTCCCTCTCCAGCCTCAGCTGTTTGTTATATTGCCTAGGTGGGGAGTAAGAGTCCCTGCCCTGCCACACTCAACCTGCAAATCAGAAAGGAAATTACTCTTCAGTTGTTTTTCTTTTACCAGCAGTAATGGAAACTGGAGGCAGTATTAAGGAGGTGGGGAGGAAAGAAAGGGCAATGTCTTAAGCAGCACAGGTATTTTGAAATAAGCTGGGGTAAGCAGTAATTGTCCTGTGGACAGACTTAATATACTGGTTATGGACAAACAAGACAGCAGAAGCATAAAATGCCTCTGGAAAGGGTTGTATAAGTCAGCAACAACATAGAGTTGGGAAGATCAGAAATGCCCACTTCAGTCTGGCCAAAACAGCATTTTAGCATAGCTGAATGAGTACTTTATCCCCATGCAACAGATAAAACCATTAGAGCATAGTCATTGATTTACATCCAGCTTCAACTTCAGATGGTAGCTAGGAACTACATTAAAAGAAGCAGGGAAGGAAATCTTCCAGCATATACACAATATGTTCTATAACACAGGTCACGTACAGACAGTTACCACAGTTGCCCAATACAGGTGACTGTACACCAGGACCTTTTAAGACCAAACTTCGCCACTTCCTCAGATAGTCAGTCACTCGCCCACAGCAGGGGACTTTCTCCTGCTCTGTGCAGTGAGCTGGAAGGAGAACATACATCACTGGAGCTGCTGTCAGAGAAACATGCCCTCAGCTAGTGGCCTGTGACAGTTTCTCAGGTGTTACTAATCAGCTGCACTATGGTGCTTCCACAGAAGGCAGAACGAGGACCTTTGTTTACCTCACCACACTGTGGTATTTATGGATGCTTGACTGGCATCTGCTTGTGAGCAGAATTTGAGGTGACACATTATTCAGAATAAAGCGGCAAAGGGTGAGCTCTGCATTAAGTATTTGTTTGTCTGTCCTTTTCCTGTATGTTCCATATAAAGGACGGTCCAAGCAATTGATTGAACAGACCAGTTTTCTAATGCATATAAACGTTGTGAATTTTGTCTATTTTCAACCCTCTGCACTGGGAAAAGGAAGCAGCTTAAGCTTACACCAAATACTGATTTTATCTGGTAGAGCACCATGTTAAGTTCTACTTAAGAAGGCAAGCCTTCGTTGGCATTCTTTAGCTTAAGAAAAAAAAGTTAGTCTGTTTAGTACCTTGCACATTCTTCTTTTGCTTTGTTTTTGGTGTATTCTGCTTCCTGAAGCAGTTGTAAGTTATCTTGGCCTATTTTTTTTAGGTTGGCCACTTCTTCTTGCAGAGAGGTGTTCTCCAGTTTAAGACTCTGTATTTCTTCAGCTATTGCCTTCTTGTAGCTGGTATTACAATGCAAGTAAGCAAAATCTTGTTACTTTAGACAAAATTCAAATTGACATATTCAGACGTCACATATTCAGAGCAATACAAGCTCATGCTAAGAGATTTTATAATCTGGAGATGCAACACTACTCTGGCACTAATAAATCTAAAGTTAAAAAACCCCACATTTCCATAAAACCATAAGCAGTAACACTATGACAAATTCTGCAATACAGATTTTAAAACACAAGAGACCTACTATATCTGAAGCTTATTTTAAACACCAAAAGACCTGTTATCTTCAGATAGCATTGGCAAATATCCCACTGGATCTGTCACGGGTGCCTTGCATACATAGCAATAACAGTATCACTTTTAAATACTTCCACAATCTGAATATTTTGAGGAAAGATCTTCAAGAACTGTAGAAAAATAATCTCAATTCAGTGCAGAGAACACCATGACTAGTTACAGGTCTCAGAGAAGCAAGAACACTTGAGTGTTCTAATTGGTTACACTTTGGAGGAAGAAACATCCAGTTTCCTGAACTAGATATTAAGTATGTCATTACACTTGATTAGTACTCAAAAGGAATAAATTAATTTCTCAATGCCATTGAATACTCCGTCACCAAATCCTCTGCTCTAACACTGTACCAGTGCTCATATACAGTGTTATACATCAAGGCACATGAATAAACAGCATATTTTACTGTAATCTTAGAGACAAACCCCATCATAGATCTTAATGAAATTTAAATACCTTTCAAACTCAGCAACAGTCTCTCCAAGTTTACGCAACGTGTTGCTATGCTCTTCTTGGATTTGGAGAACAGCATTGCTGTGCTTTTCATTGATTTGCTCCAACTCAGCATTCTTCCTGAAATAAAAATTCAGTATTCCACACTGAACGTAAGTACGTCCAAACACATTACCAAATGTTATTATCAATTACAGAATGCTTGCAGTGGCAGCAATAAATTAATGGTGACAAAACAGTAACTTCTCTGCCACAACTTCAAGAATTAAAGCCCAACCTTCATAGCAGATTTAACTAAGAATTTCTCCCTCCCCTTAGTTTCCAAGATAACTGTAGAATATATTGAACACCTAATAGTAAATTTTCAATACAGGAAAGGAAGACTCAACTTGCCTGAAAAATCTTTCCTAGTCATTGACCTCTCCAGGGCAGAAACATCCAAGACAACATGCATTTAGCTTACCCTACTACTATTAATTTCTATTAGATAATTAATAGCACAAATACCATTAGGCAATTAATAGTATTACTATTACCACAGCACTGGCATTTCAAGCAAGTCTCAGCACACTAATTAGTTTTAAATTAAGACAACATAAAATTGATTCAAGCCATTATTGATAGTGATTGAATCTAATCACTATCAATAATCAACAATCAGCAAGAAATAAGTTTAGATCTGTTCAGGTCTCCAAAACCTGATCTAGGCTCAGAAGCTTTGTTTTATGTCCGATTTAACATTTTTCCTTTCAAAGCTTTAGAATCAAAAATTTATTTCACAAACCCTTTCAGCTTCACTTCCATCTGTGCAAGTTCAAGAGCTTGAGATTTGATTTCCTGTTCCAACCGTTTCACCAACTTCTCCGCTTTCTTCTCCTTAGCATGTAATTTATTCAGCTCATTCATTGTATCATTCAGCTCTTCTTCAAGAAGATGTCTCTCACTTGTTACTTCATCTTGAAACTCCAGTAACTTCTGGTGCATTGATGCAGATGACTCCTGCATGCCAAAATACCATGGATTTTAAAAATACCAGTGCTTTTCTAGATATGAACGTCTAATTTGCAGCATTCAAACTTTAAAACACCAAAATAAGTTCAAATCTACAGGGAGAACCCAAGCACCCACCACAGCAGCTATGATTCTTAGAGCTATTGGACCACACACAGTTTCTGCTGGCCAGCACCCACTTGTACATTCCCCAGATTCGACCATAATGAATACAGCAATCTCATGTGTAACCAAAAATCAGAACCTTCAGTGCAAGTAACTGGATTAGAGTCTATTTTTACACTAATTTGTAGTCTGTATTTACCTTCTCTTGCTGCAGCTGAGAGACTATCTCCTCATGTTTCTGAAGCAGTTTTTTGTGTTCTTGGTCATCTAAGCCAATTTTTTTTTTCAGGTCTTCTATTTCAGCGTTCATACTCAGGAATTTTCCTCTGGTCTCCCACAACTCTTGCTCTGCCCAGAGTAATTGTCAATATAACACAAATTGCCTTCTGTATCTTCAGAGAACTACATCTATCCTTCATAGTAATTCCATTCTAACTTTAAAGTTAGTTAGGCAAGGGGAAAAAAAATTCCCCAAACAAAACAAACATCTTTAAGCCATCTGGAAACTCCTCAAAGTTGGCTGAAAGTACACCACTTAAAATAATTTTAACAGCAGGAATCTTTGGATCAAGCAATTAGCCTTCATCAGAACAGCAGTACAGCTGGGGAAAAACAACTAAATGATTTCCCCAAAGCTTCTTCTGCATAATACTAGCACATACAAGCCAACTGGTACAGAGAACTGAGTCCCAGTCTCAGCCTGCAGAATTGCTGGTTTTGAGGGAAAGGAAGAAAGAGGTGAAGAAGGATTCACAGACACATTCCCAATACCTCAATGAACTTCCACAGAAGCTGCTAACAGTGAATTGAGACAAGTTCATACTGCTTCTCGATGAAGAGCAAGGAACAAGTCATCTGTGTTCACCTTGCAGATTAAAGCCATTTGTACTATGTAACCAATTTTAATTCTATACTATTACCTTAGTAACCCTCCATGGAAATGAAAATTTAGACTTAACAGATGTCAGATTGAAGGCAATTTCCATATTGTTAGAAATATACCTAGGTGCATTCAGCTGGAGCTCAGAGACATGACTTAAATTGAAAAAAAACAGTCTAAATTGACATTTCAGAACAAACCTATTTGAGATGCTTCCAGACATGTCAGTGATCCCACATATGTGAACAGCATACAAGCACTAAGAAATACCTTTTTCTTGTTGAAGCAAATGACACCTTTCATTAAGTTCTTTTATCAGTTTAAATGATTCTTCCTCTTTTGTTTTGAGCGTATCCCTCAGGATCTCAATATCTTGGTCTTTCTTTACCAGCATCTCCTCCATCTGGGCAACATCCAGTTTGTATTTCTCAACTGTTTCTGCAATGCTACTGTAGGAGAAATCAGGTATTTGTTACCACTAAATTTTGTTTGTAAGCTTAAACTTCAGCACAAAGAAAACATGCTTAGGACTGTTGGCTTCCAACAAGAAAACTGCCTTCACCTACCTTCCCAGACACAAGTTTTTGCACATTAAGGCAAGTTAATTATAACCAAATTATTTAAAACACTGATGTTTTGTTTTGAACTTACACAGTCACACAAATAAAATATAAAGGTTTGATTAAAACAGAATTAGTCACTATAATTGATTTACAGATGACTGCTACATCCAGTTTTTTTACAAAGCTGAGTTTTCATGGAAAAGCATACACATTAATAAAACCATTTTCACAAGAATAATCAGAATCTTAAGATGGCCAGTTAATGAAGTATCTCTTAATAACTAAATTGACAGTGGCGTGGGTGGTGAAGAATGAACTAGTTAAATTTAAATACTTTTGTATTTTCACCAAGTTCTGAGCTAGGGATACATTACTGTGAAGCCTGGTTAGAATTTCAATCAGTTACAAAGCACTGGATTATTGATCTTTAGAATCAGACTGATGCTCATACATACATAATTCAACACAGCTCAAATGCAAATTAGAGTATTGCAAACTTCACCATAAGCCACGATTGAGGGTTTTTTTCCATTACTGTACATCATTTTACAAGCAGGGCTAAAAGACATTACTGCCAGTACCTTAGAGGAAAAGGATTTAGCTTGATTTATGTACAAATAACTCAGGCTAAAAACATGATTTCAGGACCTTGATATGAAACTCCTCCATAGTATTGCTTAACCCAGAAAAGCAGAGACATTTAGAAACTTCATTAAAGTAATACCTTATGACTCCTTTCCATTATGTGTAAAGATTCCTGCTTTCTTTTCTGCCTCTGATAGTGTTAGACAGAATTGCTGCCAAGATTCTACTTCACCAGTCATAAAGAAAGCTTAGTTTCACTGCCTTTTAACTTACCCAGTCCAACTCAAGAACAATTTGTTGTTACCTGAGCTCTGTGATATATTCCAGGAGTTTTTCAGTGTCAGACTTTTCTTCAACTTTCTCTCTCTCAGTAGCAGACCTAAAACCAGGAAGTTTCCATTATGGTTGTTTTTAAACAAATTCACAGCTACTTTTAAGCTATTTGTTTATGGATAAGCAAATATAAATAAACCATTGAATTGTGACTTAGTAGCAATACATACTTTTCATAATTCAGTTTGGCTGACAAACTGGTATTGGCCCTATGAGGTGATTGTACCCTCTTTTGATACTTGTTCCATGTGGTGTTCTCGTTTGTAGTAAAGATGCTGAGCCATATGCTGCCCCAAGAAAGTATGCTAGAACAGTTGCATTAGCTAGACAAATTACCAGTTCCTCCTTTCGTGCATTGCACTACCTGCATGATTAGCTTTGTGTATTTTTAGCTCTAATGTAAGTATAGAAATTCTTCTCATATTTGAGCACTTGCATGTTAAGTAAACGCAGAAAGCATAAGAAGGATGCTGCAGTGCCAATCACGCAAAATTTCCATAAAATATACCTTTTAAGTCCATCCTTCTTAGGTTGCCATCCTCAGAAATAGCCTATACATTAGTGCACTGCTCCTGTGCGGCAAATGACAGTATTTGGGCAGAATAGCAACTCTCTTTTCCTACATATGGCTGTTTAATCCAAGACACTTTGTAGCTGCCTTTTTTCAGAGAATGTGGCTGTTATGAATCCATTTAGAAGGCACCACAACTGCTCTTCAATACACTTAGCTGGAGAACACAGAACCTGGGTCAAATGCCTGGCTACTGAATTAGGATCTCAACTCCTGGTCCAATACCTTTCCATTCTTGCTTATTCCTAACTGACTAAAGGGCCAGACACTGAAGTACCCAATCTACATGCATGTCTTGCTCCAAGATGAACAACAACTCTTTGCTCAAGACACATGTCTTCACTCCCCACCCCATACCAAGAAAAATCCACCCATATCACACTGGAAGGCAAAGGGTTGAGATGATACAGTTTGTCTTTTGGAAAAATGTTAGATACAGTAGAGAAACAATATTCTTCTTTTTATAAGAATATAGCAGTTGCTAAAATTTAATTCCATCAAATTTTTTCCCATTTACAAATACTAATAATTTCTGTTCCTTCTCAGTAGGGAGACAGCCTGTATTTTCCCTAAACTACATGCTTACTATAAGGTATAAGCATGTAAGCACAGCTAGATGATATAATATCATTTAAGTCAATACCCTTCCTTACTACTTACAGTTTTTCTTCTAACTGTGCTACTTTTCCTTTTGAATGCTCTAGACTCCTTTGCACTTCCTGCAGCTTCATTTCCATGTCTTCCTGCTTTGCAACTGCAGTCTAAAAAAAAAGAAAAATATCACCACCAAAATGAGATTTATTAAAAAAAAATCCATCTGCTAAGAGACAGTGGTAAACTGAAGTTGATTCATAACTACAGTTTAGTGATAGTGCTTGCTACTATGTTACATGTGATTCAAAGTATCCCTCTGTAAAGATACTAGCCCTTTGCTAAAAAACCAACCACCAATACCAGCTGAAAAACTTAAACATGTATAAGAGCTCCAAACTGTACTTAGGACCACTGGTTTTCAAAGAAATTAAGTGTGACCAACAGATTGATATTGTAACAGAGGTATTTCTAGGCTTCCTTACGTGAACAAAGGTTTACTCTGCATATCAACAGCAAGATGAAGAACATTCGTTGTTTGATCTTTCTATTTTCACTCTACAGAAAATAGAGGAAACTACCGAGTTGAGGACAGAAACAACACATGACCTGCAGTTCTGTGGTAAGCCCTTCATTAGCTGATCCTGAACAGCTCACAATTACTACCCCGTGCAGGGCAAATAGTCATACCTTTTCCTTAGCATCCCTCTTGTTTCTGAGCTTCATTAACTCCATGCATAGGCTGCTCATTTTCTTCTGCACGCCATCTTCAGACAGCTTATTAGAGATGAAATTAAAAACTAAGGATAACTCCTTCATATGAATTACTCCTTACACAATCCTTTAAGTGCCTCCCTCCCACCCACAACACGGATCTCCACCCATCTGTGAGATGGATGCTAGCAAGTCCCACTGCGTCTTTAGACAGAAGTGCACAAGATCCCAAACCAGACACACTCCAGCCCTGTACCAATGAAGAGGCACCAGGAACATCAAAACAGACGCTGAGCAGCAACTGAAGCTTCCTCTTGCCCAGGGAGCTTAATAACAGCAAAGGCAAAGCAAATACGTGCTTCTTTGTCTGAATACCTTTGACTTCAGTAGTTCATTGGTTCTTGTTAGTTCCAGAAGCTGTTTTTTCAGGCATGCAACATTTGCCAGAAGAGATGTTTTCTCCTGAACTGTAGCACTCAGCTTTGCTTCAATCTTAACAAAATCCTCATCCAGAGCCTGAAGTTTTTTATCCTGCTCTCCACGCTCTCTCACTAATGCACGAATCTAAAACATAAGAGGCATTTTCTTTATTTCCTACTATTACTCTTCTTCAATAACATCATTAGTTTATGCCTGTGATTTTCTTGGAGAGGCTAAGTATCCACACTGTATTAACTTTCATTCAGAACATATATCTTCAACTCTGTCATTCACAGGAAATGGAAATAACAGAATCACCGCAATTCTGTTATTACACACAACAGATTTGCAGTCCTAGCATTTCATCTGATTTATTTCATGCTACTGAGCCATACAGCATGTTAAAGTTACAATAGTCTTAGCTTCAACTTGCAACAGAAGCTAACTCTCTGCTTTGGCTGTGGAATTGAAGGACACTATGCGACATTTGAGACTCGAGGCATAGATTAGAACACAGAAGTGTACTGATAAGAAAAAGCTAGCTGACTCAAACTTAAAAGTTAGGTCAATTACTAAGCAAAAATCTCAAACAGTTGTTAAACAGAACCTTTTAGGGGTGGAGAACATAGGACTTGGTTCTTTTTTTCTTTACAAAAAACTGTCTGCGTAGCTGTTCACAATCAGTAAGAATTAATCTAACTCTAACCCAATACTTTCTACATACCATAACATTTGATAATCTCTGCTCTGCACGAAGCTGTTTGTGAACTACTTACATGCTATGTTACACAAAAGATTGCACTCATAATGTATTCATACCTCCTTCTCCAGCATCTTCTGTTTCTTTTTCTCTTTCATAAGGATAAGATCTTTTTTAGGCTTCAGAGTCCTATTCGCTGGCTTTTGAAAACAGATGTATTAGAAATATTTAAACTCATCTCTAGCTGCATATTAGTTTAACACAGTTAAACATAAGAGTGGACACCTTCATATAGACAATACTATTAAAGATACAGACACAAAATAAGAAGCAAACATGTCTCTCCCACACATACAGCAGACAAGCATCAGGTTCGGATGGGGTTTACCTCTGTACTTGCTCATAAGCATTACTCCGAATGGACAGCTCATAACCATAATGACAGCAGGTTTGAGACATTAGCACCCCCTAAATGCCATAAAAACCTCACTTTCCTCTCTTAACCACAAGTTTGTTTGCAGAATTTCATCCTACATTGTGGTGGTGCGATTCCTCCCCCCACCTCCTTGCTGGGCTGCTCTGTGTTTGGTGTGATTCCAACCCCCTCCTGGGCCACATACTAACTTAGGGAGGTATGGGCTGCAAATGGCAGTGAACCAGAGTGTTAAGGCACCTCTTTAACGAGCCTGGCTCCTGCTTGGGAACAGTTATAACAGTCCATCACCGCCTGACAGTCTGGTACGCCTGTACCTGGGATATGGTTGAGGGAGAACAATAACAGAACTGCACATTCATCAAGTTCTCGATCTGTGCAACTGGTGGAAAACACCAGAATATTTCATCACTTGAGTTGGGCCAGAATGGAAAAGTACCTGATGAAAGCAAATTATCTTGGACCCTATAAACAGCAGCCCCAAGTGAGACCCCTTGAGCTCTCCTGGGCTGCATTGGGCCGGTGACCAGCACCTCCCCTGAGCTGGGAGCCTCTCAGGCATTAACTCCTCAAGGGACCGTCCACTGATAGAGCCGATGGGAGCCCAGGGCGAAGCCAACCCGCTCGAGTCTCAATTATCGCCCGCTGAGGAACACTGATGCACTGTGAGTATTTGCTCTAAACTCGAGAAGAGGAAAATTTTAACTGTAGGCCAGCTTCTCTTTCACCCTCCTCTCTACCTACCAGTGTGTTTGGGTATACACAGTTATTTTCACAAGTGTGGGTACATACATATTTCACTGGATACAAATATTTTTGTCTGTACATCTTGTGTTTATGAAGGTACATATGTATATTGATTTAGGATACTTTATATTAAGTTAGTGTAAATCTTGTAATCATCGAATCTGTAGTTAAGTCGCTACTTTAATTGTAACATATTTTACTAAATTACTCTGTAAATCCTTAAATTGGTTAATGATTAAGTGCTACTAGTCATTAAGAAGTCTTGATTTGCTGCTAAATCACTACTGTGTTAATATTTTCATCTGCAACAAATTGGTGTAGTCAGCAGGATGACAAGCAAAAATCACCAACTACTTACAAAAACACAGTATCCAACCAAATCCCACCTTCCTAAAGTATTGGGCTTGTCATAATTGTTGTAACTGGGAAGAGGTAGAAGAACAGTTAACTGATCCTAGAGATACAACTAAAGTTGGAAAAGATAAAGGTATAGTTTGTAAAATGTTGGGAGTGTGCCTAGAAGCTGCCTGCCAGGAACAAGGAAAATTCAGTCGTAAAATACAAAATTTACAAGATGAGATTGCAGGGGGCAAATTCAGCAAGCTGCTGTTATCAATTAAAATAAAATAGCAGAAAAACAAGTTAAGGAATACCATCAAAACAGGATAAACTGGGGGAATGCATTGAAATGATGCTAATGCAGTCTCCAAAACCCCTTGATACAGTTCAAGTTGGGAAATTGTCTCCCCTGAAGACTGGGATGGAAATATTTGGAGTGATTCAAAGAACAGCTCAGATGAAAATAATTCTTTTCAACTGCCTGAGCAGCCCCCACTTGCAATCAGACCCATTATCAAAACAGAAGAAACAACAGGACATCAGGGTGGTGTGAGAAATCACTTTAGCAGAACAACCCTGTTTGATCCAATTGAGATGGCTAATTTACAAGACAGTTACAGCTGTGAGCCTGGAGAAACTGAAACTGAATACCTCTGGAGAGCATCTCTGAATGGGGGAGATAGAATTTTGCTAGATGGTGATGAAGCCAACAGTGATTGGGGTCCTGGTGTCTTTTTGAATGCTGGCCCCACCCCCCCGAATGACCCCCACTCACTAACAAGCAGAGTGGCATATTGGGCTGGTGGCATCGATGCCTTAGGGAGAGGAGAGCCTCTGTTAATAACTATCACATCTCTAAACGAGCTCTCCACAGCTTTACAAAGGCTGCCTGTATTCAAGCCATGCATCAACATGATCCTAGTGATGGTCCTGTTTCAGCACCTGTAGCTCCTGCTATACTTAAACCACTGATAAAAGCAGCCCCTGCCACACTCCAACCTTTCCTCATTGCAAAATGAGGTAAGATCCAGACAGACTTAAGTTATAATGAATTGGTAAACATAACACAGGCTGTTGGAAATGGTGAGAAAGGAGAATTAGAACAGAGAGAATCACCCCCTTGGGCAATGCTAATGCATGAAACTATAAATCATGAGAAGTGGGACGGCATGAAATTCCCAGTAAAACAAAAAATACAGGTCACACTGTTAGGCAAATTAAACAATCACATCAGAACAATTCCCACAAACAAAAATCCTCTGACCAACAATTTAAGGGCCAGGAGTAGAGAAATGAACTATGGAAGCAAGCATTAGCCCTAGGAATTCCTAGAGCCGTGATTCAGAGACAACCTACCAGTGTTATTCTGAGTCTAATTTAAGCATTTCAAAAATGTAACACTCCAAATCCTCCATCACCAGCTCCCAGAGAGAGAAATAACCCTTTCGTCCCTCACAAGGATCAGTTACCAAACACAAGAGCAAAAAAACCTAATTATGCCCCAATGGCAATTGGGCCTGCCAGTCGGCAAGTAGAAGCTTCTCAGTGGTTAAACGAGAACAGCCCTTACATTTTATTTCCAGTTGGTCCTTGACAACAGTTAACACAATTTTTAGTTTATACTGGAGCACAAATTTCAATTACACAACGGGATGCCAGTAAGCTAGGCATATGACCTGGACAGCAAAAAGTTAAAATTACTGGCATGACGGGAACTAGCACTGTGTGCCAAAGAGCAAAAGGTACTTCATGACTCCCTGACACAAAGCATACAACATCTTTTCACTCTGCAATCAAAGAGCACCATGAAAATATCCTAGGTTTTGTTGTATTGAATGAGCCAATGAACTACTGAAAAAGTATCTTGAACCACATGAAGGACAATGGGACAACCATCCTTCTAAAACTTCACAGCAGTTAAATAATTGGTATGGTCCCTATGGAAGTCCAATTACTCAAGCCTTTTGAAGGCCTTCTCCAGAAAAATCCCTAAACAATGAGCATACCTGGTCTTTGATGAAACTGGGACAGCCTGTGATGGCAAAAATACCATCTGTAGGAACAATTCCAGTAACCTAACCAAACCACGAGGATTTCTAGCATGGGATGTTATTGACAATGATGGAATAGAACTCTAAATCAGTACTAAATGGATTTATCCTACATCATAGGGGATAACCCGTTTGGTCTTCCCTACCAAGACAGTTGATTCTTCCTTTCTTTTTCAGAAATAATGAACTCTAACAACAACACTGTGGGAACAAACAGCACAGCCAGCAATTCCACCAGTAGCACTGTGGGAACAATTGCAATCTTTGAGGTGGACATCTTTGCAGCATTGTACCCACTCCTTCTCTCCCTCACCATTGTACATCAGTGGCCACAACGACAATGGCTACACGCCCCTTCCCCACTCTCTTTTCCTGTTCAGGAGAGTTTTCCTGCTCCTATCAGACATTTTACCTCACTGGAAACAAATTGAAGAAAATTATCATGAATTAATTATAAAAGCTCTCGGAGCAACCCAGGGTAATACCCCTCTTGCCTTGAGTTGTATCCAAGTGCAATTGTGGATACAGTCTATAATAGCAGCCACTATTAGAGAAAGAGAAGGAGGAACCCCACCCACTGAGATGTGTAAATTTTTCAGGGACAAGGCCTCAGAATTTGAAAGGGAATTTCAATCACGGTGGCAACTGGACAACTTCATTCACCATGCAGAAAGCAATAAGATTATTGCCTCTGTCCTCACCTTATGCAGTGCTTTAGTGTACAATATATAACCAGTCATTGCATTTGGACTGAATCACCGTGGAACCACACTCTATCCCTTGGAGCATAGAGTGTGGGCCCACCAAGAAGAGAAAAACTGGCAAACAATTGATGTAAATGCATGTACTGTGCGAGAACAACAAGGCTTCATTCGTGAAGTAGTACTCTCGAAGCTCAAGACATTTGTCTTAACACTGAACAAAATATTTGCCACTTGGAAATCCACTCAAACAAAACCCCTGAAACCATAGTGCTAGGTGTTGGAAAAGGATGTGCTTGCATGCAAACATTATGTGATTCTTTATCAGTAGATGATTTTGTCTATAACATAACCCATCGGTTCAATCTATGTGTGCCTAACTTTTCTGTGATTATTGGTCGTGATCTTAATTTCTCTGTGCTAATAACTACCTATAATGACTTATCTTTTGATTACACATTATATTGCAAGCTAGAACCTACACCTATGGCGATGAACCTAACCGTACTCAAGCAACTCCTCCAACACCATGATTTAATCTATCTTCTACAACAAGCATGAGAAACAGGACAAAAGACTCCTATCACTGTGCAGCATGATGTAAAAGAAGTACATCAGCTGTTGAAGAGAGCCAAAAAGGACAGAGAACACTGATGGTGGTGAACATCATGAGTGCTAGTAGACTAAATTAGTAAATCAGGGTTATAATGTCTCAACTTGTTAAGCATCTTCAAATCCTTTACCTCACACACTGCACTGAGAACCTGTACTTAGAGAATCATCCCCTTTTTGTTTCTTTTACTACTAGGTTTCTACTCTGTTCTGTCCACCATATGACAGCAGAAACGTCATCTTAAGAAGAAGCAGCCACACCATAATTACATGATAAGCAAGAGACAAAACCCCCAACATTGTAACACCAAAGACAACAAGCCACTCTGTAGTCCCAAGTAATCATCACGCGATTCCCAAAGATGCTGCAGTTTCATTTTTCCTTCTTATCTACTAAGGAATACAGGCACAATAATGCGTTTCATACTTTACTCAGGTAGGTTAATACTTATTGTATAAAGGGGCTACATGATTTACATGTCACAGTGAGGCTTAGATGGAGTTTAACAGTGCTACAGACATCACAGAAGAGTCTTACTGTTGATCCGAGAGAGGTGAGTCTCCTCGCAGTTTGAGGAGTAGGTGCACTCTTCTCACTGTTCAGATTTGTCTCACCTGCAGAAGGATGCAGAAAACAATGGTGAAGGAGGATGTGCACACACACAGCGAGGGAAATTTAACCCAACTAGACAAGGTTTAATTGACTTTTTATACAGAAGACAGAACACCACCTGATTATTAAGACCATTCACTTCACAACCCAATGCCAGCTGCTTTCTTACTGCAATCAGGCAGTTAAACAGTAGTCATCTGGGCAACTGACAGAGTCTAGACAGAGACTACCAGATGACCACCAGTTCTGAGTATTCAGCTTCTGCCAAGGCTCCCCCCCATCGTCCAGATACATGATGTTAGTTTTCAATGAAGGGATGCTTTATACCCGAAAAACCCATGAATCTACCACTAAAACCAAGGTTAATGAAGCAGTTGAAAAATTTATTTTATCTCCAGAGGTCTCCCTAATTAGCAGAAGTCACATATAAAACTATTTTTGGAAGATTCAGTTACACATGTTTTTACAGCTGCTCTCCCCTTTAGCCAGAAGGTAGGTAATGAGCCCCTGCAACAGTAAACAATTTCCAAACAAGAACAAAGCAGTAACAGCACCTAAGCACTAACAGTTGTTGCTTTCAGAGATGTTATACCATAGTGCTCTGTGCATCTTTTACAACTACTTACTCTTCTGTTTCCTAATCCGTTGACATGTTTCAGAAGATAGAGAGCTTTTCAGTGTGTCTGAGGATTTAACATCACAGGATCCTCGCAGTGGGGTACACACTAGAAATGACATTTTCAGAACAGTAGAGAACTATTAAGGTAAATGATAGAGTTTTCAACTTCAGAGAGTTGAGGTTGGTAACAAATCTAGGTTAGATCTCTTTAAAAAGGAAAAAACCCCAAACAACCAACAAGAGTCTCAGTTCTCCTCATCCTCACCATAAACATAAAGAAAATATACAGCACACATGGTAGGGGAAAGGGTTGGTTTATTACACAGCTAATAAAATTAGGAACCATGATTTACATAGACCATATTGCAAGGCATCTTACTAGCAGTAGCAGCGCATTAACTTCCATAAAGAAAAAAACGCAAACGGTTAGAGCATCTTCATGCTAATTGTGAAAAATTGGTCTAAATTATTGAAAGATAAAAAACAAACTCAAGTGTTTTTTTAAAGATCTTCCTCCAGTTTAGAAAAGACTACTTAGATGTTTTTGAATACCAAATTTTTCCCTCCAAAAAACTAAGTTACTTAAGCTTTTATAAAAAATTAAAACCTTCCTTTAAGCATCAGAGGACTAGCAAGTACTAGCCTACCACTGTCTTATTTACTACATACATATTTACGTTCACCGCTGTATTTAATAGCTGTTTACCTACAACCAGGATCCGACCTGAAGTTGGAATCTTTTTCCCTCAAAGGGAGGCTCCTACAAGGACTGAGACAAGAGTCCTCCAAACAGACGGTTACAGGCAATTCCCCTCACAGGGAGAGTACGGGCAGAAGGGCTGGGACACGCCAAGATAACCACAGGCCAGACCCCTTCCTCACAGAATCACGTAACTATCTAGATTGGGAAAGACCTTGAAGATTACCTAGTCCAACCGTTAACCTCACACTGACTGTTCTCAACTACACCATATCCCTCAGCGCTGTGTCAACCCGACTCTTAAACACCTCCAGGGATGGGGACTCCACCACCTCCCTGGGCAGCCCATTCAAACGCCCAACAACCCATTCTGTAAAGAAATACTTCCTCATATCCAGTCTAAACCTTCCCTGGTGCAACTTGAGGCCATTACCTCTTGTCCTATCGCTTGTTCCTTGATTAAAGAGACTCATCCCCAGCTCTCTGCAACCTCCTTTCAGGTAGCTGTAGAGGGCGATGAGGTCTCCCCTCAGCCTCCCCTTCTCCAGACTACACAATCCCAGTTCCCTCAGCCGCTCCTCGTACGACATGTGCTCCAGACCCTGCACCAGCTTCGTTGCCCTTCTCTGGACACGCTCGAGTAATTCAATGTCCTTTTTGTAGCGAGGGGCCCAAAACTGAACACAGTAATCGAGGGGCGGCCTCACCAGTGCCGAGTACAGGAGTAAGATCCCTTCCCTGTCCCTGCTGGCCAGGCTATTTCTGACACAAGCCAGGATACCATTGGCCTTCTCGGCCACCTGGGCACACTACTGGCTCCCGGCACGACTACGTAGGGCTCGGACTGCGTCCCCCCGCCCCACCACCCGAGACCAGACGACCGCTGCGCACGTACCAGAACTCTCGTTGAAGCGCCGGAGCGGGGCGCGGGCGAAGGCCATGGCAGCGGAGAGATAGCGGTGCGGCACACCCTCACCATTCAAAGGCACCAACGGCCCCTCCGCGCGCCTCGGACAGCCAATCGGCTGCTCCCGTTGGCGGCTCGCTCAGCCAATCAGCGCTCCGGGTACGGAGCACGCGCGCTGCCGCTCGCGGCGCTGTGCAGGGGGCGGAGTGCATGCGCATGTGCAGAGCCCGCTGCGCGCGGCTGGGCGGGGAGGGGCCGCAGCGGAGCGGAGTGGCCGCCGTCTCCCATGTCGGCTCCTTTCGAGGAGCGGAGCGGGGTGGTGCCCTGCGGGACGCCCTGGGGCCGCTGGTATCAGACCTTGGAGGAGGTGTTCATCGAGGTGCAGGTGCCGCCGGGCACCCGGGCTAAGGACGTCCGCTGCGGCCTGCAGAGCCGGCACATCGCGCTCTCCGTGCGGGGCCGGGAGGTGCTGCAGGTACCGGGGCCGGCGGGCAGCGGAGGGCGCCGCGGCCTGAGGGAGGGAGGGAGGGAGGGCGGGCGGGGCCTCGGGGCGCCGGGGAGCCCTGCTCCGGCCTGGGGGGGTCCAAATACCTCTCTGCTGTGCTGCGTCCTCTTTTTTTCCTTCTTTAGATACCTACATTTTGATAAATTAGAAAGAAAATCTATTACAGAATCACAGAATCGTCTAGGTTGGAAAACACCTTGTAGATCATCCAGTCCAACTCTTAACCTAACACTGACAGTTCCCAACTACACCATATACCTCAGCGCTATGTCAACCCGACTCTTAAACACCTCCAGGGATGGGGACTCCACCACTGCCCTGGGCAGCCCATTCCATTAGAAACGGTTCTGTTGAATTGCACGATCCTATAAGAGGATAGAAGAAATAAAAAACACAAATTCACGTGAGTTTGTGTTCTTATAGTGATTTGGATGGAGTTTAGTGCATAGCTTCGATCGCTGCGGAAAGCCAAAAAAACAGATTTACATTGGTAACAAACAGGTTTTTGTGGCGTAACGTGTATACATTGCACCAGAGCTGTACATTACCCTTGGCAGAAACACTGGCATTTTCATGGCAAGTCTATTAAAAATGTCATTATTCCTTTGAGAAACATAAGCCCTTTCAATGAAGTGAGATAGTGAAATACTGACAGATATTTTTACTGTATTAAATGCTTCATTAAAAAAAATAAGGGTTGTGTAACAAAAAATACTTCTTTGATAGTTTCTGTGCAAGTCTATATTTGTAGGGCTGGGTCACCCATTCATTTTCAGTAGAAAACAAGAAGGTAAGTTGGCAGTAATAGTTCAGAATTCAATATGAACTGGACACTGAACAGGTTTTGCTGTTTTGTAATATTGTATGTGTCTTTTGCAGGGTAAACTTTTTGACTCCACAATAACTGATGAAGGAACATGGACGTTAGGTAATAACCTGCATCTGAAATGACATCATGAGGATAGTAGAATTTTTCAAAATATGCTGCAGAAGAGTTTACCCCCTTGTTTTAATGGGAAAGATTACTTTCTTCCCTGTACGTAGTTTTGTAAAAAAGACAATCATTATTGCCAGACTAAGGAACCAAGGTAGTACAAAACCCCTAGAGATTAAGGTTAATGGAAAAATGCTGTATCTTGAAAGGTGGCGGTCAGTGGATTACCAACACTCCCATACAGTGAGAAGTTCCTTGCAAACCCTCACTAAAGCTGGATAATTAAAGTCCAGTTTTGTGGTCCGTGCCTCTCTGTAATTGTTACTTTTCTTGTTTTTTCTCTGCTTAGGCATTATATTTTTGGGATAGGTGACATTATGTGCATTATATTTTTAGGATGGGTGACAAAACCTAGAGTCCAAGAGAATCAAAAAGCAATTTAAAAAATCACACTAAGGTACCTACAGATAATGAGCAAAACAAGCTTCACTGATCGTTACATCATAATGTTGTAAAGTGTTCAGAATATTTTGGGGTTTGACAATCATATTTATGGACTGTGCCCCTCACTTAGTGTTTTTATGTGATGGATTTTGTTTTCCATACAATCTTTATTCTAAATATTGATTAATGATTTAGTAACTTAAACATGAAAACTAGAAGTGTAAACATTGTGAAGTGAAGCCTACTCTTTTCCAGTATGTGAATAATTTCAAAATACACTTTATCATTCTATATTTATTCAGTTAAGTAGAACTAAACATCCTTTAGTTATATGTTAACTTTGAAATGTACTTCTAGTATATTTTCTATAGGCTGTCTGTGTTTAAGTAAATTGATTATACCTCTAGTGTCACTAAAACTTAGTTCTGGCTTTTAGTGGTAATAATTGTCTGTAAAGCTTAACCTCAAATCTTTCATTATTGCCTTAACTGAGCTGTATATATTAATAGATTAAATCTTTTCTCTCTTGTGAACCTCTCTAAAAGGTTAGTTTATGTTTGCAACAGAAGTACTTATGAACTGTGTTTCTGTGTTTTAGTCCCTTAAAACAGCTTCAGCATTTTACAGGCCAGAAAGGGGCGAGATGGCTGTATAGGCTATCTTTGCTTCAGCCTTTCTGTTTCTTGTTAATGTTTATTTATTTATCAATAACACTGTTGGCATTGGCATTAAGAGTTTAAATTACTTCACCAAAAAAAATCCTGTGCTTGTTAATGGTGAATCCACCAAAACAACAGAAAAGACCAGCATGTAGGACTGAGTTTAATGGTTGTTTTTTGTGTCTGTTTTCTTTCAACAGAAGACAGGAAGCTGATACGAATTGTTCTAATGAAGACAAATCGAGATGCTGGAAATTGTTGGACGTCTCTGTTAGAAAATGAATATGCTGCTGATCCTTGGGTACAGGACCAGATGCAGAGGAAACTTACACTGGAGCGATTCCAAAGAGAGGCAAGTTAAAGGACCATAATTACTCCTTATATTTTGTGTTTGCACTCAGAGGTTATGGCCATGAAAGCTGAGCAAAGTTGTTCTGCTGTCCAGTGCCATGGAAACATATACTGTTGTTCAATAGATGTAGAATGCTCACGAGGCTTTATCAGCGTACTTTCAAGAGGTTATTCTGTCTGTAGTCTGTCTGAAGGTTTTGTGAAAAGTTAAGATGAGTTTGGGAGGGTATTGCTGTTTTAGGGTTTGTGGCATAATACTAACAACTTTTCTCTTAGGTTAGGCTACACACAATTTCTGGTTTTATCCAGAATTATGATATAGCCATATTTACAACAAACTTCTAACATCAAGCTCTATTCAGTATAACATCAAATGATGTAGAATAGTTAGCTGGAAAATATTTTCCTTGCCCTTTTACCAAAACTGCTTGAATTATTTTGGGACACCTTTAGCATGCAATTATTCCTGTGTATGTCTGCAAAGTTGTAGAATTACAACTTATGACTTAACAGCTGAATCAGCACACGGCATACTGCAACAAAGAACATAATTCTTATGAAACTTGTTATCCAGCATGGCAGGTACTTAGATTTTCAAATAGTAATTTCAAGTGACACCAGAAGCCAGAAATTTTTCTTAAATTTTCTTTAACATTTCTTTACTGGGAGATCTAACTGTTTGCAAAATTGTGAACAAAGTCACTTCAGCAGTAGTCAATCAAACTATGACAATTCAATATTTATTTGTTGATGCATTTTCCAAGAATTTCAGCGCCATGGCAAATGGATGACAAATGGGTAGTCACATGTTCTTGTTACAGTGGCAGAATATTAACAGAAACAGTTTGGGGCTTTTTGGTTTTTTGTTAGTGGGGTTTTTAAAAAACATTTTTATTACAAATAATCTATTAAACCTTTTTCTTACCCCCATCAGAACCCTGGATTTGACTTCAGTGGGGCAGAAATTTCTGGAAATTACAGCAAAGGAGGACCAGACTTTTCTAGTCTTGAAAAGTAAACTGTTTTTATCTCTGTTCCTTGAAAGGAATTGCACATTACACTTAAGGACTGGAATCATGTGACTGGTGAATACTTCAGTCTTCTCTTCAATGGATTGTTGTCAAGTAAATTACTTCAGTGAAGAGAAAGACGATCTCTTCCAGTAGAATGAAGACAAAGTGTTAACAGCTGATTTATAAGCTGCAATAACTTTCTGATACTACGGGGCAAATCACAGAGAACAGTGTAAACCAAAAAGTAACATCTTTAAGCAGAATGTTGGTTTTGGTGGGTTTTTTTATAAACATCATAGTAAACTAGTCAGTTAGAAATATACAATTTGTCTTTATGCAAGAATATCTTATTCACCAGCAAAGAATAGGTGTTATAAGCAAGCTATTTAATATTTTCTCTTAACTTGCAGCAGGAAGGATATTAGGATGAGTACAGTTACACTTTCCCTCTGTAGCACCCCTCTGAGAATTCGTAAATGTCATTCTAAAATGATTTAAATAAAGAAACTACTGCATCTTGCCTCAAATAAGGTTTACAGTCCACTGTGCTGTCAAGTATAGCACTAATGATTAATAATTGTTACCAGGTAAGCGATCCTACAAAACTGAAAGGTCAGGTGAAAGTCTGGTTATAAATAATTTTATGTGTTAATGTAATATAGCCTTTCCATATAAGTATCTAAGATTCTGAAAGTGAATGTAATGACTTCGGAAAGGCATAGGAAGTCCCTAGGTCGGAAATGGTATCTTGCATCTATTCATTACCAACATATAGCACAAATTGTTGACATTGTATGTAAGAAGCTGTAGATTTTGCAGAGTTTTAAATTTAATAGCTGCATTTTAAATTTAGCTATTGCGCGATATAACACTTTGCATGTGCCAATTACGTATCAGGAATTTTCTACTCGTTAAGGATGCAGCTGAGCAAGTGTCTAACCACAGTATTACACAGGATGAAGGCTCTGTCAGACTAACAGAGGAAGAAAACCTGACTGCCAAATCCTACTGTATTCTGAGCACTGAAACTACTGCCTTTACTTAAGTCCTAAGCAGAAGTCTCACTGGAGATAAATTGGCAGCAGTTGTCCATCATACTGCTGAGCCTTATTTCTAAAATTGTATCAGTTTCAGTTGGCATATGGCAAAAATAAAGCAGTAGTTGGGGAGGAATGCTTTCATTGTAATTACATCCATTGCTTTCTTGGTGTACGAGCAAGCAAGCATTAATACTTCTGAAATAATCAGTTGTGCTGCTTCTACCCATATCATCTTTACAGAATGTAAAGTAAATCCATACACTGCGCTTGGGTTTTAGAGAACTTGCCTTACTAAACCAAGGAAAGTTGTGCGATACCAAATGCTGATTTGTGGCTACAAAATTTTGTATCTTTACCATGATTCTGGTATCTACAGTAGATGGTATAGTTAAGAAGTGAACAAGACTGCTGCAAAAGTAACTGAAGACAGAGGAAAATAGAAAACGGTTAACATTGCATCAAAATGAAGCTATCCAGGGAAATAGTAGTTTCTGTTACAGCAGTTGATTTGTACAGGCCAGTTTTGTATGTCTTTTTGCTTACAGCAGAAGTTTAGAATGGCATCTAACACTTCAGTGCATGAAATTACATTTACTATATACGCTTTCAAAGCTGAACTTCATTACCATACTTTCTGTTTTAAGAAGTAGCATGATAGTCATCCTACAGCTAAGTCCAAGGCTGATGTCAGGGAAAGAGGACAAATGTGAAGGATGTATTCAGGCATTTCAGCTCTGAACTGTTGTAAGAGGAAAGGTTTGAAGTACCTGGTTAGCTACTTCTGTTATCTACCCCAAGTCACAGACCTCCAATTCTGGAAGAAGGTAGATGAAAATAAGAAGATACTGATGCTATACCTTTCCTTAGCATCTACTCAGTTCTCAGTTTAGACTTGAAGTGGTTTGTTTTCCATCTCACAACAGCGTCACTGTGATTCAATCTCTTGCTTTTTAGACAAACAGTAACAGGTATTTGGCAGACACATAAATTTGGATACGTGATGGAGTAGCTAGAGCAACCCCTGCTATCAGAAACTATCCTGTGCACTCTTTCAGCGTTACTTGGCTATGTAAAGGAGTGGAGGACAGGCTACTGGCATTTTTTCATGCATCTGGTTCAAGATCAGCTCAGAGTAATGCCCCAGCATTGCTCTCTATCAAAAGGACCAGAGCTGCTCTGAGTGAGGCACAGAAATGTATAGCTAAACTTTAACTAGTTAAATTGGGATGCTCACATCAGTGCAAAACCTTATATGAGTGCCAGATTCTCTTCAGCAAGCATCATACATGTGTAGAAACAGGTACAATGTACTATTAGATAAATAATGGAAGTCAGCTAGATAAATAAAGTCAAATTTGAACAGTCTGAGCTACTTAAGTCAGTCTTTTCTATCTTAACACTTTCAGAGGATTTAGAGTAATCATGGGCCAAGTTGAAATAATTTCCATCAGGCACCCTGAGTTTTTTCCTGTTGGTTCTTTAGCCTTTCCCACACAGCCTCAACCTCTTCAGAAAACATAAATTTGAGGAAAACCTCCATAATCTTTTATCTCCTGCCTGGAAGTTTTCCAGGTACCATTCAGATATAAGTCACTTAGTAGAAAGCCTATAAAGATGTTTTATAACAAACAGGAAAAGAGTTACTCAGTTAAGCACATTTCAATGTTTAATTGAAAGGTACATATCTTCATAGTGGGACACAACAATTACAATTGCACATTGCATCTTCTCCCTCTCCCAGTAGGCTGACCACACCTTTGTCCAAATCACTTGTATACTTTTTACAGGCCTGCACCGTGCACAGAGCGCACTGGCAGATGCAAACCCCAATTACTCTACGCGGTGCAATCACTCCCAGGAGCTCACGAGAAGGCTTGATTTGTCCAGTATAGAGCTTTGGTATGAACTCTTCTGTGAAAGGTTTAACCAGTTTGAGATATGCAAAGATTGGTTTCCCCCTCAGCTATTGCCATGAAAGGGAAGGGGGGGTTGGCTAATATCTAAGCCCCCACTATATTCAGAACATTCTGATCTCTCCTTCTCCCGAGTCAGTTCATACTGGCAGCCAGGTATTACCAGCCTATCGCTAACAGCCTCTGCTGCACCGTGATGCAGAATTCAAGAGGACATTAGCAACATTCCCCCAACACCCCTATTCATCTTACATACAGTAATACTTTCTTACTACTCACTTCCTTGTTAGCACAAGAAGCACGATATGCATCAAGTGCTGATCTGGTCTTCAGAAAAAACATATTTTATGAAGCTTACCATTCAAGAGATCAGAGTTGAAGCAATCGTCGGTGTTTCTCAACTAGATTGCTCCTACAGACACACCCAGATGGGGCACTAGCCCTGCTCCTACAGTGCCTGTAAAAATGCACCTGGTCAGCATCAGCAGTAACCTCTTGTACAGTGAAACTTTGGAAAACAGGTCAGACTCGGGGCAGGTGACCCTGTACTTTCCTTCAGCCTTCATTAGGTATTAGGAAGTTTTTACACTCTATGAAATAATTCATTATCTCTGTAAACTACACCTCTTCTAAAATACTGAAGTTACTGATGCTGTGTTAGTGACTACCTTTTATAAGGCAATGAAATAAGGTTTCTCCTTGCTCCTGCTCTAGTTACTTGACATGTTCAGTGGGTATCACTTAGCTTAGTTTTTAATGCGTCTCTGGTAGAAGGCCCGTGCCGTGCCCAGCAGGAACGTGTGGACACATGACACTGCCCAAAGAGCTTGTCAGGTGGCCTGACAGGCATTTGCTATTGTCATCAACATTGAGCAGGATTAGTCCCTAGTTTGAGACACTGCAGCACTGCGCTGCTGCACACTATGATTCCCTAGTGTCACATCATCTTTGGAAAGTGAACCAGATTTTTAAAATTAAATATATAATTCAGCACCTGCAGTTACAGTAAACCAATGTTATACTACACAAGCTGCTCTACAAACTATCAGGTGTTAAAATTCCTTGTATTGGTCTTGTTGTATTTCACTGAACAGTAAACAGTCTAACAAATAAGACTGAAAACTGACACTGAATATTGTTGTAATCATCATGAAAAGAACAATTTCCTGGAAGGATCTTCAGTCTGAAATGTTACATGTTCTTTCCATGAGTTGAGTTCTTCATGTTTCAGACTTCGTTTCTCAAATATTCATGTGTCTGTTGACAAGGTCACAGGATGGTTCTCTCCTCATTTTATTGTACTCCTATAAAAAAAAAAACCACAACAACAACCCACACAGCAAAACCAAAACAGTCAATTGCAGAGCTTTCTACAGGAGCCAAACAAAGCATCAGACTTTAATATAACAAGACAAGAGCAAGACAGCTGTTATACGTAGCCTTTGGAATTAAAGGCTAGATAAAGAAGTAGTTCACCATTTCTACAGAGTAAAAAACCAGTAATATAACAGAATTATAGTTTTTAGACTTTACTAAACAGACAGTTACACAAGTAAAACCGTATAAAACTGTCTTTTAAGTGGTTTAAGTGAATGATTACAAGAAACTCATTCTAACAGGCAACTGTTCCTCTCAGCCGATTCTTTTTAGGACAGGAGCAAGCCAAGTTTTTCCTCTGCTTTTTTACCAGTTTTACTCCACATTTTAGTTGGAATGAGGTCCCAATGTCTGTAGAACACATTTGTGCTCCTACAGCACACCAGAGAATCAGTTCTTTCTCCAGCATTCATACAGTAGGTTGCCACTTCTTTAGGTACAGCACCAGCTCAAGCATGAACACGAGAATAGACCAGCCTCTCTGACCAGCCTACTATGCTTATATTACATGTCTTCAAGGGGTTACCTATATGGAATAAGAAACTTGGCGGTAGTTAACAGCTACATACTTCTACAGTATCAGAAGCTGATTTTACAAGGAGTTACCTATTATGAGCTGGTCTCTGGAATTGTAGGAAGGTGTGTTATTCTGTAGTAGCTGTGTTTAAGCTGCCGTGCTGTACGTCCAGACACAATCCATTTTAGTTTCTGGACATTTGGTTTGGAACACTTGCTTGATGAATATTCTGTAAGGCACTTTAACACCAGTTCCTTCCAGAAGGTCAAATCTCTGTTGTTTATCTAAATAGCAAGACAGAATCTCATATGTTAATGACTCATTAAATCCTTATTTCACACATGTACTTTCAGCTCCTTCACATAAGATAGGAAGCCAAAGATGCCAAGCGAAATGGAAAAAAAAAGTACCCAACAAAGCCACAAAAGAAACCAGTATGCCAATGGACCTCTCCCTTCCCCACTGTGTAGGCCCTTGCATGCACTTTTCTTCCTTCCTCCCCTACAACTTTATCCATACATACCTTGGAATGCAACTGCAGAAATTCCAATGCCTCTGTCAACTCCAGTAGTTTTTGTTCTTCTATCTCTAGTGCCATAACAGACAGTGCCAAGACAGAAGGCTGGAGAGAAAGAAAATGTTTTTAAACATTGCTTTGTTAAGGTTCAGAAGTCTCATTGTCTTCCGAGTTTTCAAGACATTTACCTTCGCTTTAGAAAACATGATTCTGCAGTGACATGCCTTCAGCTGGGTTTCAAGTCTCTCAAAATTAAGGTATTTCCTCCTACAATAAAAACAGACGAGTGATTGTAGAAGAACACAAGCTTGATCAAGGCACCACCACCCTGGGAACTCAGAAGCAGCAAGAATATTCATTATCTGAAAAGAGGCCTCATTTCTCCCAGAAGTTCTGGGGCTACAGACAAACTGATGTTCAGTTTTGGCAGTCCCAATGCCACAAATAAATCTTGTGTTATGTTGGGGAGAGTTGCACTGTCAAAATAGGCTTACCAACAAGAAATTTCAGTGCTTACCAGCAAAAGGAATCTCTAAGCTAGATCTTGAAATCTTTCCAATCATGCAATACTTACTGCAGCATAAGCAGAGATTTATTATACCATCATTACTGAGCAAGTTTGGGTTTTGGCTCAGAGAGCAATACTCTTCAATTTAGGCAAACAACATTTAAAATTAAAATAATAATAAGCCACAGATATTCACATTTATATTTACTGATAAGGGGGAAATTTTTTGAGTTTTTTAAGTATAGAAAGGCCAATTACTCAAGTAATATCCCCGCTTAGTTTTTCTACATAGACTTCCTGATCATATGCAGTCATAGCAAAATAAGTATCACATATTTTACCTTTCACAGCTTAAATTCTCATGAATGAGTGAATGATATAGTTGAAGAAACTGGAAGGCTGTTGTAGCTTTGACTTTCCAAGACAGCTTCTCCAATACTATTTTCTCCATTCTCATCATATCAGAAACAGTGAACCTATACTGGCTTATTCGAATTAAGTCAGTGGCTAAGGGAACATTCCTCTCTTCTTCTGATGCCTTCACAGCCAAGTAGAAGCAACTGAGTCCAACACAGCCCAAGTGTTTAGGCTGTACCTAAAGAAAAGTAAATTGTTGTTACTTTCAAAGAGGAAGGCCTTTGACTGGCCATTTCAAAATGTAAGTACCAAACTATATAGGCACCAGTGTAATTCAGGAAAATTATGGGGGACTGGGAGGGTTGTTCTGCTTTTTGAAGATCAAGAGATCAGTTTTTTATCTACTTACATTTTTAACTTAACTAAACAAGAGGACTGTTAAACAGTACAAATTCTGTCACATTCGTTTAAAAAGCAAGACTGCAGAACAATGTATTTTGATTGAGGAAGAGCTGGTTTCTTAATGAGGTTCTATAATGGCCTAATCGGAAGCTTTTAGGACTTAGTGTTGTACATAATGACTTATATAAAAAAAGCGTTTTTAAACTCTTTTCTATATATATATATACACACCAATATATATATAAAAACTGACTTATATAGGCATTACAGTCCCTACTTTTACTGCTTATTTTGGATTCAGAAGCCTTTCAAATCATCATTTTCCTATCCACTCCATCTAGCTTTCTCATTTCTGTTTTAACACAGAAGGAAAACAAGCTTTTGTTCTTGACCAAATAGTACAGTGGTAATCCTGTCTCGTTAGACTATTAAAAACAACCCAGGTCAGCATGCCACAGATGCACGGTAGAATGGAGAGCTAACTAAATGTTTTACCAGATTCTGAGTGCTGAACAGCATCAAGCTTCTTGATACAGACAAGGTTTATGGGTCAGTTGAAACCGCAATGAATAAGTAATTTAAGGTGTTCTCATATATATGCAACAAGCAAGACAATTTGTCTTGACATAATTCATTAATACGGCCTGGATTTCCAAGCCTATGGGTACCCTTAAGTTGAAACTGATGCCTTCTTCCTTCTGTTCCCCAGAAGACACAACTTTTTCAACAATAGTAAAATCTGAACAGGGAAAGCTGTTTTTTAGCTTTTGCACCATCGGAATATCTGCAAGGAGCTTAACCTTTAGTCATCTAAAGCCAAGATGCTCTAACTTCCATTAAGAACAACACTGCAACAAGCAGAAGCTAGTGACTGAGAGTCTGTACTTTAAAAAGCCTTACCTTCATTTTTGACAAGAATCTATCTAAGAAATTCACAGCTAACGAAAACGTCTCTGTATGGAAGCCAAAGAATTGAGTTAAACTGAGGAGATCTTTCACTTCAAAGTCTCGCAGCCTTGCAGTCATTCGGAGACCATTATCATGAGCAGATTCAATTAGTCTCAGGCCAGAGGCCTTTGGCTGGCATCTTAACTCCTGTTCCAACAGGGCTGTGAGCTGGTACAACAATTCTTGAGCTTCAGTAGTTACAAGCGTTTCAATCATCTGTAACGAGAAACAAACCTACGCGTGTATCAAACAGCTAAACGGGGAAAAACTTACAAAGTTCCAGATGTCTCTAAAGCAGAGAGAAACGTTCCTTGCTCTGTAGGTATGACAACTACTCATTTGTAAGTCTAAACACTTTTGCCGTTGGCGGGGAACCCTCGGGAGGGATGCAGCTGGCAGCGAAGCTCCCCCTGGAGCAGCGAGCTGGGCCTGCGCAGGCCGGGCGGCTGTGGGGCTGGGGGCGGGGGGCGCAGGCACCCTGCCCTTCACCGCAACAGTAATTTTTAACTCACGCTTCAATGCTGCACGGCCCCCCCCGGCCTGGGGGATACCCCCGCTGAGCCACACCAGCCCCAAGGCCCGCCCGGCCGGGGCCCTCCGGCAGGTCCCGCCGCGAGCTCCCGCCGCCGCCCCCCGGGCCCGCGCACCGCGCACGCGCCGCCTCGCGGGACATGCCCGGGCCTGCCCTCCGCCCTTCGGGGGCTCGGCCGGCGGCCCAGCGGTCTGCCGGCGGCGGGCCGGGCCGGGCCGGGCCGGGCAACACAACGCCCGCCCCGCGCCGCGCCCGGGCCGGGCACGGGGCGGAGGAGCCCAAACCCGCCGCTGGTGGGGCCCGACACCGCGCCCTTTACCTTGTCCTTGTAGCCTCGGCCCCTTCTCTCGTAGGGTGGGTCCGGAGCCGGTGCGAGCCGCGGCGACAACCACAGCAACGCTGCGGGGTCACTCTGGGGCGCTGCCCGGTTGCTCGGGCACCACGGCCGGCCGGCAGAACGCCATACAGCCGCCGCCCCGCACTCAGCCCGCACCGCCCCCGGCCTCCGCTCCGCCCGGCCCGGCCCGGCCCGGGCGGCGGGCCTGAGGGCTGATAGGCGTCCACACACACCAATCACGGCGCGGATGCCGGAAATTGGGCGGAGCATTGTCGCTAAGAGACAGGCAGGGGGGGCTCGTGGGCGCCCTCTGGTGGCGCTTTGGCTCAAGTTCAGGGGCGGGCGGCTGAGCGGGCGTCGAACCGGCCCTCGCCCGCGCGGCACTGGGCCCGGGCCCTCGAGGGCTCCCGCCCTGTTGCAGCTTTCACCCCTGAGCGCCAAGGTTGCAGCCTGCGTCCCCCTGTGGCAGCAGCCCCGGTAAGGTCTGGCCACGCGGCGCCCGGGGCCGTGAGGGGCTCGGTCCGGCCGGTCGTTGGCAAGCTGCAGCCTATTGCCCGGCTCCCAGGCCCCCGCCTTAGCGACTTCGGAACGTCTGTCCCAGCTCCGCGGGGCTCTGCCCTCAGGGGAGGGGAAACCCTTTTCCTAGCGGGCTGAGGACTGGAGGGAGTTGGCTGTGTGACGGGTCCTGCCTCCTACACGGCTGAGATTTAGGTATAAATATGTAAGGATTTTTAGTTTTATTATTTTTTTAACACCTTCCAGTCCTTCAGAAATATTTTTGTATATTCATTGAAGGTCGCAACTAACTGAAAGACCTGATCAACCTCTTGCTTAACACAACCTGAGCTGGCTAGCGGTGTTGGGGATTCAGGTGGCCATTCACAAATACACCTGCCTCCCCCTTCCTTGTGCATGTGGGTTTGCTTAAGTGAAATGATAAATACTCTTTCTGCTCAGAACACTGACAGGAGTTACTCAGGGTTATGTTAAGGTGAATGTGTTGCCAGTGAAAGTTTATTTTGTGTAGGTATCAGGTCAGGTTGTGTAGTATAAACATGCATTTTTTGTTTGAGAGAAGTAGATACGTTACAAGATCTGGAAAAGATACGGTATTGTTGAAAACACTTAAAACAGTTTAAAACTGTTTTGAGCAGAAAGTATTCCACTTCTGAACTGACTTTAGGCAAGTAAAGGCTGTTGCTTACTATAGCGAGCTTCTGTTTAGAGCATGCTCGAGGCACACAGCTGACTGACTTATTTAATGTTCCATTATCTGTTATTTTATCAAATATAAATACCAGTCTCTTATAAAGGCTGAGAAATGGCTGATGGAGGAATTTTGCAGACTTATAATGGACGCTATGTCTTTCCAATGGGTCAAAGGTGCTTAAGTACTTGCTTTCCTAAAACCGTTGTGGTGTTATTTCTACTTTAGTCTTAAAACTATCAAGATATGTTGTGATAGTTACTATGAGTTGGTTGAAAGGCTTAAAATTAAATTCTTAAGGAGTGAACCAACAACATTTTCTGTAATGCAGGGTTTTTAGGAAGGCAAAACTCTTAGCTATGTTTGATCTTCAGAGTCCTTAGAGAAAATATATGATATGTGACTAATAAATGAGGTGATATGCAGCTTCAATATTTTTTTTTACCATTAAATATATAGATGTTGAAGATATATGCATGTTGCAGATAGGAGGAAGTTCTCTGAATCTCAGAAGGGCTTGAAGAGTTCAAATCCAGTCCCAGTAGTTCAGAACAACCTAGGTGATAACTATCCGAGAAAAATGCTTTTCTGCTATCAGCTTCTCTTTTGTTCAAAAATCTTGCTGAAAGGAAGGCTGAATGATTTGTGTAGCCTTTAGACAGCACCACTGGTACCACTTTTAGCCAGCCCTACTGATAATCTACAACTGAAAGCACAAGTCAAAAAAGTCACCCTATTGTTACCTGAAAAGCAGATAGCTATAACTGCTATATTGCTCTGTCCCCTGCGACAGGATGTTTTTCTGTCTACGTTTTCTGCTTACCAACATGTTTGTTTTGCATTTGCTCTAAGCATTATTTCTAAAGTGTTTTATGCCTTTGTTTAAAAATGGAGTGAGGATGAGTTACACTTTAAGTGGTGGCAAATTGCAAACAGCCATCACCTTTACCAGGCGGTGTTTTGCCCTCCCCTATAGCACAGTGTTTTCTTTATAAACAACACTAGAGCTTGTCACATCTGCCAGGAGTAGAGGACAAGGTGAGTTTAAAGCCGTTTGGGGTAAAATTAGCATAATATTTGTGAAACAAAAAATAAGTCATTTATTCACATGAGACGGTTTTGCTGCCATGTGATAGATAATACTGCAGTACTGTATTTTTGCTAGCCAGAGGTATGTCTAATATAGTTGAGCCCAACGATTAACTATGATCTGGTGGGCATAAGTTCTCCTCCCTTCTACCCCCAGTGAACAGCATCATAATTTGCTCTCAGAGGTAAGTCTTTGCATTATGGCTACCAGAAAGTGCAGTTGTTTTCATTATCTTCATATAGCTTGGGGTAATGATGTGGAATTACTTTCACCTTAAAGCAGACTGTGTGGAAAATGAAGATTAATTATAAGAGAATTTTGTTCAGCAGAAATTGCTTGTATGTGTGGGCTTTCTACTGTTTAGAAACATTGGCTAAATACTGGCAAGGACATTATGTGTGTTTGCACCAAGAGTGAGATTTACCAAAGCAACTGTTAGCCTGAGTTGCTCTAAATACAGTGATCCAAACTCGATTTTAAAACACTTTGCACGTCCTCCCCTTTTCGGTGTTAATGGCAGTCATTACCAGCATTCATTGGTCTATTGTTACACAATGAGAGGAAGGTGAGCTTTCCTGGGAAGCCTCTGCCATTGTGTTCCTTCATTTGAAGGAGTCTGAGTGTAAAACAGAGCGACTATTTAATGCATCAGTGAGCTTTATCATCTTATTTACTCGGTATATGCTATGCATCAAAAGCTGTGTTCATCGTACTTTCTTCCATTGTACTGCTGATTTATTATGGGTTTACTTCATTCTCCCTATGACTTACTTTTGGAAATTAATTAAAGTTTGTTTTATTAGAAGAATCTTTGTACTTCAGAAGGCTGGAATGAATGACAAGAAAGGCAAGACCAGAAAGAAGCATGGTTAGGGAAGCAGAGGTTTTTAAGAAAAACGTGTTTTGCATAGGAAGTGTTTGGATTTTTAGAAGGCTCAGTGGAAGTCAGCGTGAGGGAACTTGAGGGAGCCCTTGAGTGTGAAGTTAGAATGACCAAATAGTGTGTCTAGTTTTCCTCTCTAAAGCACCGTTCACTTGCATAGAAGCTAACCTTTATTTCACTTGCTGTCTATTTAACTTTCTGTTAGTAGAGTGACTGCATCTAAAAATCCCTGGTTTGACCCTCATTATAATGACCTTGATTTGTATGTCTATTAGACAAGAAGTAATTTGTTGAAAAATGAGGGTGGAAGCATCAATCCCAAATCTCATGCCACAGCCCTTCTGAAAGAAAACGAATTGGCTACAAACGCTTAACTATAAATCAATCTGTTGCTACTCTGTGAGATTCCTGTGTAATTGCCCATGAATGCAAACTCAAGTACTTCAAGTGTTCACAGATGCAGAACATCAGAAATAAAGATTATAGTAAATCAGATCTCATGAATATGCATATTTTTGTTGCCAGTAAATAATCTGAGTTATCTAAATTAAAATTCAAAATTATATATTGCAAAGGAAGCGTTCTTCTTTTTTTTTTAAGAGTTGGAAAACATTTGCAGTAGTCTTCCTGTCATTACTATGCACATAATAATCATGTGAAGCAAATGATACTTCTTTTTATGCTGCTTGTTTTAAATAGCTTATATTTCTTAAATTGCTGTTAAAAATAGACTGAGAACTCTAAAAAGCAGTGGGCCATGGAGCTCCTTGGAAGCCAGCCACAGCCGCCAAAGCCACTGGCCTATTTTGTGTTCTTGCAGTAAGGAGGCAGGACTGAAGCAATGCTAAGAAAAAACAATTTATGTCATTTAAATGTGGTGTACAGGTTTTGATTCAGAAACATTCCTAGAGCTTAGATACTTAGCAAATGGAAGCCCGAAACACCTTCATCAGTGTATGTAGTTAACATCCCTGGTGCAGTCTAGGCTGCTGTTAGTCTCTTGGGCAGCAGCTGTGAGGTGTCTGGCTCTAAGGTGCCAGACTTTGTGCTGAAGTGGCTGAAGCGACTGCACACGCTCCATCTGCTCAGCAGTCTGCTGTGTGGGGGTAGAAGGCTCCTGAAGGAGAGTAGCAGAAGACAGACAGGGCACCAGTAACTTCTCAAATGTGTTGCAGATGTTTCCCAGTAGCTCTGGCAGGTATGAGATAGAGGATTAAGGCTGGATAGCTAAAGGTGTTACAGCTTCTCAGCTACATGTCTATTCTACCTCTTTGGTGGTTGTCATGCCTGAAGCAAGAACATCCAATTTTCTTGTGAATCAGTCTGGTGGATGAAGGCACATTGACCCGGTTGTATGTGGCTGTGCCAGTCCTGGGACTGTTGCAGGGGTGGGTGCTGATCCTGCCATAGGAGCAGAGTGGATAGCTGTGGGAGTGACATCTTCACCTCTTTTCTATTTAATCTATGTCTGTATGTCTTTCAGAAATCTGTGTAAAAGTCTGTTTAATCCCTATTGCCAGAGTCAGAGAGCACCAGGAGGTCTTAATTACTTGCACCAGCTTCACCTGGGACTTCCACTCACACTCCCTGCCCAGGGCTCCAGGAGCCTCACTTCAGATCAGAGCTATGGTCTAGGAAGGACTAGGGTCAGCCCTCTCTCTTCCTTGTCTAGACTTGTTGATTGGGCTTCCTGGATTGACCTTGGACTTGCCTTGTCACCTCTTGTTTGTCTGGTAATCACAGGAGTGCCAGTGCAGCCCATGCACCAATGTGATGTAGATAAGCAGACGCTCTTTTATTAACGGCCAGGTGTGTACGGGAGTCGTCTCACCAACAACACATGCCTAACTTGTGTAGCATGCTGATTATATAGGACACAGTAATACATATTAATCAAGGTCTCATACATAAACATGTTAACTCCTATAACTCATTTTCTTATTCCCACCTCTTTCTGGTCATGTGCACTTGAGTCCTGAAATGAGTCAGGGGGCTGCTTTTGTGACCACCATGGACTACTGACCTAAAAAAAAGACTCTGCAGTGCTCTTGACTCAAGGATTTTTGGCTCACATGGCAATTTTAACATGCTTTGAGGCCCTTTCACAATGTAACTTTTGGAACACCTGGTCTACAGGGCAATAAATCGTCCTTACCAAACAGTCTAACAATGGTAGCTCATCATGACTCTTACTCTTTGTATAGAAATCTAGCTAATGATTATCACTAGTCTACATGGCCTCAGCCTGGGACTTTAAAAAGAACTTTGTAGCAGCATAACTGGTTATATAGTTACTCTAAATCATTCCTTATTTAAATCCAAATCATCAAAAATCATAAAGATCAGCTCAAATTAATAACAAATCAGTAACACATGGCTGTCACCAGACTGACGCTTGCTCTGCTGGGCATGGCGTCTTTATGGCTGAGGGCCTGCTCTGCCTTTGCCAGGGCTGTCCTCAGCTTCTGGTTAGCCTTCCCTGGTGGAGCAGTGCTGCTCCCTGGCTCTTTCATCTTTATGAATCAGACCTGAAAACTTTTGACTGATTCTACAGAAAATCCTGTGTCCTTTCCACTTCACTTTGTCTAGAAATGCTTTGTATTAAAGGGAAAAATCCTCTATGTGTCTTGCTGTGAATAGTAGCATTATAAACAAGAGTGCTTTAATCTAAAGCAGGTTTTCACGCAGAAATCTTAGTACTTTTTAGTATATAGTTTTCTCATTATCCTTCTGCTGTACTTATCTTAAGTAACATTCACAATTCCCATTACATGTTCATGTAAGATTTTAAAAAATGCCTCTGTAAGGATACTTGCAGAAATGAATAAGGCTTCCTTTTCCGTGAGCTGTTCTGGACAAAATTAAGAGTTTATGGTTAATTGGCAGAGGACAGGTCCTATAGTTAAGTCCTTCAGAGACTTAAAACCTGTTGTTATCAGCTAGAGGAATTTCTGTTGTAGCAGAAATATGATTGTTTTGTGATTGGTTACAGTTACTAACTTGCCTGAACAGCATGAGGAAACACTGCAACATGTTTGTCTTCATTAGAGAAATGTGCGTATGCAGTCTGAGTCCTTGGGAGTGGGAAATACTGTTATTTTTTCTCTGTGGAAAGAGATCTGTGTTCTCAAGACAACTACTGAAGTTAATGCTGGCTTTTCACGCTTCAGTGTATAATGTTTTATGACTATAGCATCCGAATTAAGATCAATCTTTTTTGAAACTATTTTTGCTGGGATTTCAGTTAAAAAAAAAAAATATTACTGTAAGAGCCAGAAAGGTTTTTCCCTGCCCCTTCTCTTGTATGTCATATACAATTCAGGTAGATCCACACACACAAGGAGAATGGGGGTTTTGATTATATTTGTCAGTAGTTATGTTGTGCTTGTTCCCTAATTGTAATAATTGTCCTGAGTTAGTTCATTAATGTAATTGTAAAGAAGTGCATATGAGAAAGAAAGGGAAATAAAAATGAGGTGAAGCTTCTCAAGTAAATGCAAGGCCCTGTAAGAGATTTGCTTTGTCTGGTGTTACTCTTTTACTGAAGCCTGTCATATCGAATATGTCAGAGAGTAAAGATCTCTGGGGTGGATTTAAGTACAAGTGCTTGTGAATACAACCTGGGAGGCTAAGGAGACAAGTCTCTAAGCCATTTGGACCTGCTGTAGGGAAAGTCTGTTTGTAATTTGAAGTCCAGCATAGGCACAGGAGAACTGTGGAATTCTAATTTCAAAGGCTTCATTTAAGCTCACAGAGATCCAGGCTTTCAAAGGTGTTTATACACCTAACTCCCACTGTCCTTAATGTGAAGGATTTAGATGTCTAAACTTTACTGGAGAAGAAAGGTCATCGAAATCAGAGGGGGCATCCCTTAGCCCGGACACTGATACACTGAGTGATTTGACTGAAACTTAGATTAAATGACTTCAAAAGTTTGTTGTGACTTTTGCTTTCCATTGGATTCTTCAGCTTTTACACAGAAAGAACTCTACAGGCCAAAAAGAAAGGCAGTGGGCTCTGCTTTTCCTTGCTGTAAATCAACTGGGAGAAGGACACTTTGTCAGACTGAATATGGAGATTGTAACACTTTCCATAAATACTAAAGCCTGGAATGGATCTGGAAGTTGTAATTAACTCTTACTTGATGTTCTTACACTGATTTTAGTCAAACATCCGTTCCATGCTTTCTTCTCCACTTATTTTCTTAATAAAGAAAATTTAAAAGGTAATAACACAATATTTACTTTTTCAAACTTATGTGAAATTGCTGAGCTAAGCAGACTATTGCGTGTTTCTCCACCTTGATTGCAATGTTAATGCACAAATCCCTGTTTTGGGTAGGGATAATAGCAGTCTGTTAGCTTTTTTTATTAGTGTATTGGAATAACATGTGATCTGAATGCTTCAGTCTCTTGTATGTATCTGATCTGTATCTGTGCATATGTTTACTGTGATCTTTTTGAGTTGTTTTTGTAATGCATTGATTTTAAAAATAATCCCCCTTTACTCTGAAGGTATTTAAAATGAAAGTCATGCAGGAAAATGTTTTGCTGTTTCACACCCCTTTCTCTCAGCCTTTGTTAAAGCAGTCAACAAACATCATGGAGAGTGGACATAGGGCTGAGGGATATGGTGTAGTTGGGAACTGTCAATGTTAGGTTAAGTGTTGGACTGGATGATCTTCAAGGTCTTTTCCAACCTAGACGATTCTGTGAGAGTACTAGTGTGTAGTTGTCCTAGAAAGAAAGGGCATGGGGTATGAAATCTTAAATCTTGTGGTGGAAACTTAAAAAATAGCAGCACTCCTGAGGTCTTCATAATTACATCTTCTCTGCCCTTAATTTTCATCTAGGTGTGTCCTCCCACTTTGAGAAGATGCAGGACTGCTTTTCTAGGAAGAGTAGCATCAGCTGGATTCAGAACACAGAGTAATTTCCTGAATAGACAGCTAAAGCGTAGACCAGGGACTTGTGATTACTAACAATAAGCCTGCAAAGGTATGTGTGTTTTTGTTAATCACCCTGAGGAGCAGTTTGGGGACAGTGTCAGTTTTCTTGGGAGAGAACAGTTTGAAGTAGTTCAGTCATTACAAGACAATACAAAGTCACATTCCATGTTTCAGTATTATTTGGCTTGCAGACTAAATGTTTGCAACGGTTGTGTGGGTGCTGCACAGTTGCTCTAGGCTTACTGTTAATGAGCTGATTGTTCCTGACTACTCTGGAACACCAGTTTGTGAACCCTGTTAGTTACATCTTGCATCTTGACATCATTGACTTGCGGAAACACGACTCCACAACCTATAAGGTTATAAAGTAGGTATGTTTATTCAGCGCTGAGACGCATGGGGGATCGCTCCACCACAAACGTGCCCACCTCTCAGTGGCACCTTGTCTTGGCTTTATGCTACAAAGTATCACGTATTCATAACACAGCTATACATATGCATGACCCATCCCTGCTTCGTATTATAATGAGCCTGAAAGTCATTTTCATATGTTCCGCCCCGGTGTCCTCCTAGTTGCGTCTGCACAGTGTGTCCAGGTGGTCGTGGGCTGGGGTTGCAGAGATGAAGTAGCTCCTCTTCCTCACTGTTAAACTTTTTACCTCCGTTTCTTGCGCAGTCTCTATAGCCTCCTGGACTCAGGCCAGACCACAGGGTTGGTTTTGACCAGTTTTTAGGGCTGTCTTCCTATTCCATCGGGAAGCATTCCCTCACAGCTTCTATTAATCAAGGTTTCTATATTGTTCTGCTCTCTGGCCCATCAACTATGGTCTATTATCCTATTTAATCTTAGTTATCTTTTAACTAATGGGCCTCTAGCCCCTAGTCTGATCTCTGAGTCTTCCATCTTTATCTCTAAACTAAGTTATATATTCATTTCTTAAGTGCCTAATTTCTATATCCTATTTTAATTTCCTAGCTCCTCATCTCATCATAGAAATACGTTTTTGTTAAAAAATATTAGGAAGCAAAGTAATGGAATTTAGAAGCTTTTTACAAAAACTCTACTTTTCAATAGATTTGAAAGACTAATTGAGAGCTCAGGGGCTTAAAAGTGTTTGAAAATAGTTTGCTAAAAGCAGTACCTGGGGATCTTTTGCACAGTGCTTGGCTGATGAACCCAAAGAGATGGATTGAACAACTGTTTTAGTTTGATGGATCATGAAGTACGTGGAAATAAGTAAAAATACACAGAAAAGATTGTTGAAAAAAAAGTAACTGGGTGAAGGCATTCTCCCTGCCACACCCTCCAAAAGCAAGGTGACAGCCTGGCAGCGCTGTTCAGGGAATTCATATTGATTGGTTTTGTGTCACAAAGATTAGGTGCTCTCTGAAGCACTGGAATTGAATGCATTGAAATATGTGGGGTTAAGTTTCCCATCATTCACTCATCTTCTTAGTTCTGAGCTGATCCTCCTCCCCACCCCCAGGATCTGATCTTGTGGCCAATTTTTTTTAACTAATTAGTGCCTTGATTTCACCATAGAGTAATATTTACAGTTTAAGCTTCTTCCTCTCACTCTAGTTCCATCCAACATCAAGAGCTATTAACTCAGATGTATTTGCAAATAAATGAGCTCTACAGCAAAGATACTTTAAGCTTTTTGATTGAGAAATGTAACTGTCTCATGATTGTAATGCAAATTCCTTTTTATTACCTTTAAAATGATGGGATTGAGGGTGTGCTTCCACACTGTTGTATTGGTGATTGTCTCTGGTTGCACATGAATGGCCTCTTTTGGCCCAGCTTTAGCATTTGTCACATAAGTTAGACCAGAGAGCAGATTGAGTTGATACTTTTTTCCCCCCCCCTCTAAATCATTGTATTAAAACGACAGTAGAACAGTATCTTTAAGGGCTGAATCCTGTGAATGTCTTAGCTTGATGGAAAAGAAGCAGCCTCTTGAGCCAGGCCTATACCTTGCTGTAGGCTGTCCTCCAGTAAATCTTGCTATTTTCCTCAAAAGTGGAGCTCTGTCACACTCTGCAAAGTCCCATAAATAACTTGAGTATTCAGAAGATTGCTTCATGTCAGATTGGAGTAAGTCATTCTCCCAATGCCCCAGTAAAGAGTTATATATCTCTTTTTTAAAGAGGAAATAGTTCAATTCCTGTTATCTCCCTCTTATTTTCAAGAGAGTCAATTCATTTATTTTAATTGCTAATGTGCTTTACCAAATGAATGAGTTAAATATTTCAGGTAGTAGTTTAAACAATCAAGAATTAAATATCTTTTTCCAAACCATAGATTTTGAGTACAGCAGCTTGAAAGTCAGTTAGCATCCATGCTATTGTGAGAACTCAGTGGTTAGTGCACAGCTCAGAACATGAAGCATTAGGATATTTTAGTTCATGTGCAGAGCTACATCCTTCTTTTCAAAAGCTGTTTTAGGAGAAAAATGGACTGGTTTTCACAAAGGCAAAGCTTTGATTAAAGGACAGTCTGCTTCCCTGATGGACCCTTTTGGTTTAGTAGGGGAGATCTTCAGATAACCTAATGAAGCGGATTTTGTTCTTGCAGTGGGAAACCATAGCAACCTGCCACTTTAGAATGCATGGTATATAATCTGTCTGTCCTTCAGATAGTATTTTGCAGTCCAGAAATAGTCATCGTTTCCTAATGTGTGAATGTAAAATGTCAGACAAATGTAGCTGGAGTGACAGTGTTGTCTCTGAGATAAACATATGAGCCCTGTTCTGCTGCTTGTCTGGTACTGCATATTTGGAAAGCAGGTTCCAGAGGAGGGCAAAGGTAGTCTATTTTTTTATTTTTACTTTTTAATAAATAGGTTAGAGGTGCTCTGAAAATTAATTGGTACCTGAAAGAGCTTGCTGCAGCTGCTTTAGTGCCACCCTTACCTTGCCCTCCAATCCATGTGTCCCTACTTATTTTTGGCACAGTTTTGTTAAATGACAGCATTTGGAGTTCAAAGGTTTTTTTGGTTACTGGTTTCTTTGATACCACTTTGTTCAGACTCAAATAGCTGTAGAAGTACTCAGTAATTATGTAGTGGGGTAAGTGCCCTGTCACTTGCAGCTGGCCAAAGCTGCTGGCTGTGCTTGATGAAAACACAGACAGCATTCTTCCTTGGTTAAATAAATATAATGTGTGAGCAATCTGACTTCTGTCTTTGCATCTCTCTCCCCCTTACAAGCTCTGAAACAAAGTCGAGAGAAGTATTTTCTGTAGAAACCAGCATTGATTAGTAAACGATTAAAATTTAACTTGTGGATCTTAGAATCTTCTGCCAGTTTTACAGACTGGGCTACCAGTCTGGAAAGGGATGATTTAGTCAGCTTTTGATAAAGAGGATCAAATGAGTAGTGCATTGAAGGAATAAATGCCAAATATTTAATGGTATTACTGGGGACTGATTTAGACAAAACACTCTTTATTTCCTTTAAAATATTATGATGGCTCCAACTTGCTTAGAAGTGTTTAGAAATCAACTATGATAGCACAGAATGCTTTTTATGAATGTACATTTTGTGGAATAGAGCCATTTCAAGTGTTTTTCTATAAATCAAATGTTAATACCCAAATGTATTGTTTAAAATGCAAAATTACTTTGATAGGGCTGTGTTTTACTAAAGAGGAGAGCAGAGGGATATTTGATTGGTGTTTCTTCCATTGATAATTCTACTGTCTGTCATAGTGAGCCAAGGCTATTAGATTCCTTCTGCTCCTTTAAACTGATCTGGCTCCTTATTGTTTGTGACACATCAATTTCCTTAAAATAATGGTTAACCAACTTTTTCTTGTCGCTTATGCCTCCATTTTTCTGCTTTTTCTGACACTTTTTAAAAAAAATCATGTCTTTTCAATACCAGCTTTTATTCCCCTGTCCCCTTTAGCTTTGTTTTCCATCCACCACTGATTACGCCTTTATGAGAAAGAGTGGAGCATATTTAAACTATTTCCATTGTCATTATTTTTTGTTCTAATACCTCTTTCTGTGTGATCTGAATCCAAGTTGTTTCAGGTTTTGAATTTTTTTTTGTATATTTGGTACTTACATTTGTACGTTGATGGATTCAGCACTGAAATCACTTGCTTTTGATTACTTGTGTCTAAGCAGATGCCATGGGTTTCATGGATTGTTTTTGGTTTAGTATACTAGCAGGTTTTTCTCCCTGTCTTGCTCAGGGATCTAATAGAAATCCCTCTTGTTAGGAGAGGACACTTCAAGTTGAAAGAAAGTGTAAACAACAATACATATGCTCAGATCTATACTTTCAAAACTCATAATAAAAATAATTGTGTGGAAAACTATAGTCTTTTGAGAAAGAAGAGTGTGAGATTCAGGCTTGTCCCGAATGAGGGCAGTAGTGGCACATGATATGTATAGTCCTTATTCATGTTTCATGTAACACTCATTAAAGACTGTGAGCTTTGGTGTATTTATATTAGGTGTTTCAGTGAATGTGTTGTGGAATTACTTTTATAAATTCAGAGTTGAGAAATACCAGAAAAGACTGTGAAGGGAGATATTTTTATAAAGAGGACTTTCAACTTAACCTCCCACTAGAATGATTTTTGAGTTCCGAAGAAAAGCAAGACAACTTGCTGAAAGGAAGAAAATGCTATCACTTGACAACTAGAGTTGGCAAATCTGCATTCAAAGTTTTCTAGGTTTTCAGGAGATGGTCAAGTTTTACAGGAATGAAACTTAATTTTTACTGAAGGATGCTTTTCCATCCACAGTGTTTAATTTCACTGTTTAGTTCAATACCCACAAAGTCTATTTACATGTATTTAAATCATGTACTTCTAATTGTTACATCCTTATGTGGCTGCTTTGCAACAGCAGTTATGGAAGTATTAGATGAATAATTACCCTTCCCTCTGCCTTAATATGAGACCTGTCATGTTTTCTTAATTGGCTCTCAGTATTGAGTAGTTTAGTAGATTAGGGAGAGAACAATATATGTCGTTGTAGGTGTCAAGATGACACTCACTTAATGAGTGTCATCTTCTGAAGCATGACTTCTCTACCAGTGGAGTACTTCTTGATATGGCAACTAGAGACATGATTTTGGGGGCAGTTAATATAGCAGTGAAGATAATCTTATAACTGGACTAGTGTCTTGCTGAGGTGGCACAAGGACTGGCCTAGTGGAATCACTAACAGAATTAATGATGTAATTGGGTATTATGGTTTTAAGAAACTGCTGATATGATGTGCAGTCTGCTCTTGTTTGTTCTGCATGTCTGCTCAGCTTTACATAAGCTTGTGCTTGTGCTCCACTGAATCTAGAAACTCTGCAATTGCAAGGCAATAATCATGCAGAACAGTGAACTGAGGTCTCTCTACAGAAGACTCCGTCGATCTATTAAATGAAGTGGAAAGAGTAACTCCATGCAAGCACAACTGCTGCTGACTTGTCAATAGTGGGGTGTGTGTATTTACATCCCTGCTAACAGCAGTGCAGATTATGAGAGTTTTCTGAAGGCTTTGCTAAAGCAATGTGAAAGATATATGTCTAGTCCCTGGATGATGAAAAGTGTTAAAGTGGAGTTGCTGCTTTGGTGTGCCGGGGAAGCACAGACCCAGTTCTGTTTCAAGTGTGAACTGTTAGGTAGAGCTTTTATTTTAGGCTAAAGAAAAGCAAGTGTATTAGCTTTGGTTGCACATAATTTTAATTATAATTTAAGAAGTTTATCTAGCTAAATTTTCCTTTGTTGTATTCATCTGCCAGTATGTCAGTGGAGTTTTAACATACTATAGAATAATGCTTCCTGCTTTCTATGCATAGTAAGCAATGGAGTGGATGGACCTTGAAGTTAGGAGTCTAAACTAAATCTGCGTAAAAACAAACTGGCAAATACAACATCATGTTTTCAAATATATGTAGGCAGCAAACTTTTTTATGGGATGAGGAAAGCATTGGGGGGTGTCAATAGGCTGTCAAAGGCGTAACTGCACGCTACAGTTTGCACTGTAATGTGTGGCTGCTGCCTTCACAAAGTGTAAAAAGAGAAAGTGGCACTTTTTAATTGAACTTTGCACTCTTGTGTGGGAATTTATTGCTAGTACAAATACACCTTCTGTTCTGAAGCAGCCATTTTGGTGCCTGCATGTCTTCAGACGCTCTGTAGACCTTCTCTTTATAAGGAATGTGTAGGTTACAGCATCCTTGCTAGACGCTTGTGCCTGAAGTAGCGTGTGAGGCACAGTCTGCCACATGTGCACTGGAGCCAAGAGGGACTGGCTTGTTCCTTTGAAGTGGATGTATACGTGCATGGTTAGGACAGTGGTCAGTGATGGGAGCATGGGAATCTTTTCTTAGAAAGTAGGCAGGGAAAACACCCCTCCCCTGTTTTACTGAGCCTTGTGGCTGCCTGGAGAATCTGTGCTTCATTAAGCACACCAGCTGTAAATTGTCAAGCCAGCTGAGAGAACCTAAATTGACAAGTTAAATATCTGGGGACTCCTGACTGGATGTTTGTTACATTGTAATATGTTACAGTGTGGTTTTCAGGTTAAAACTGTGAAATAGAATTTATGCTTGCTCTTGCTTGGGAAGCCCTTTCTAGTAGGTGTTTACACCTAGCAGCTGATCTGAATCTAGCACAAATATAGGTCCAAGGAACTGCAGCAAATGTGGGAGCTAGAAAAGCTAAACTGTTGTGCATGTTTGAGTTGCTTTTCTTTGAATTGGGGTGAGGAGAAGTGGATGGTCAGTTTACTGGAAGTTTGGCTAGATCTTGCTCATGTATTACCATGATTAAGGTAGTGTTTTGCTTGCAAAACCTTTATTTACCATTTATCATGAGGTTTGTGAATATGTCTAATGGCCAGTAAGCTTTGTACCATGTTCCATGTGTGGTGGGGGTTTGTGGGAGGGAAGCCTGCCTTTTGGAGCTTTAACAGGTTATCTGTGTGCAGTGGGCTCAGAAACATGGGGCAGTACTCTTTCTTGTAATTTTGGTTGTTCTTCATTATCTCTGGGAAGCACGGTTTGCAAATTTAAAAGCTGTTTATCAAGTACCTGCTCTAAATAGAGTTTTCCATAAGGTTAAATTTCCATGATGTTATCTATCTTGACAAAATTACTGTTGCTTCTATCAGTTTCTTCTGTCACTTCTCTCTTTTCAATTTGTTCCTTGCTTCCTGTAAAAGAGCTTATACATTATGCATTTAGAAGCTATTTTCCTGGTGTTCCCATTCAGAATAACTTAAAATACATGGCAATCAATGCTGCTTGGGAAAACTGTCATATTTTTGTTCCCAGACATCTTGGAAGGTTAAAGCCCTGTAGCTGGCTCAAAGGTGATAGCATTCACTGTAATGGATTGCACAGAAAATCAATAGGAAAGAACTATTGTTTGAAAATGTTATTTCAAGCTAATGTCAGATTAAAAAATATATATCAATAAAGCCTCTTGTATCAGCTGGTGACATGAGAACCAATGCTTTATTCAGTTACTCTGTAGGCAGTTTCATTTTTCTTTCAGAGTAATGAGCATCTTTAAGCTCTGCATCTCTAGCCTGTGCTTTTCTTGCATCTGATTTAATTTAATTGTTACATGGAACTTTTTTCAGATTGACAGAAGGGGACCTGTAGAGGCTGTCCTCATGATCATTGCCATGAGATAAAGGCCTACAGCATGTTGGAAGGAGCTTTTGCTTTTCTTCCCTTCTATGCTTACCTATTGAGCATCCCAATTCCTATTGAGGAAAAAAAATAATTTAAGGATGAGATGAATTACAAATAACTGTTTTCTTTATCCCAGTAGATAAACAGATAAAATCTGTTTCCAGCGTGTCTTGTAGAAGGCTCTGGGGAGACCTTATAGCAGCCTTCCAGGACTTAAAGGGGCTACAGGAAAGCCAGGGAGGACTCTTTATCAGGGGGTGTAGGGATAGGACGAGGGGTAACAGTTTTGAACTGAAAGAGGGTAGATTTAGATTAGATATAAGGAAGAAATTCTTCCCTGTGAGGGTGGTGAGACACTGGCACAGGTTGCCCAGAGAAGCTGTGGCTGCCCCCTCCCTGGAAGGGTTCAAGGCCAGGTTGGACGGGGCTGTGAGCAACCTGGGCTAGTGGAAGGTGTCCCTGCCCATGGCAGGGGGTTGGAACTAGGTGATCTTTAAGGTCCCTTCCAACCCAAACCATTCTGTGATTCTATATGGAAAAAAATAATTTTTTAGGAAGTATTTTAAAACTTTAAAATAGAAAGAAAGGCAAGATCAACAGCTACTTCCATAAACTTGGAGGCAACTAATGTCTCACAATTTATCTGAGAAAGGCATAAAGTGAAAAACTGCCTGATATTAAAATCCCTTAGATTATTTCTGAATGTGATCCACAGGCAACCCAACCTGTAATTTCTTGGGTCCTATGTTGTGAATTGTCTGTTGCCCTGTTTCTGGCAGGACTAAGTAGCCAAGGTGGTGTACTATCAGCCACCTTTGCCTGTCCTGGTCCAAGACCTCTCTTCAACCTCTTGCCTATACTTGTGAGTTCCAGTGTTTGTTATGCTGATAAATCTGCATGGACCCACATGCCTCAAACAAGAGCTACTTTGCATGGTAGTGTGGGCCCACCCTGCTGCTGGGAATGTGACAAGGATTTCTGCTTTGCCAAAGATTTTCAGCTCTGCCTTTTTATTTACTTTCACCCAGAGTTTTACTCAAAATCAGTATTGCTGCTTGTCTGCTAAGCAGCAGCAGCATGTCAATGCGCTGATGGTACACAGTTTACTAAAGTGAAACTATTTCAGACACTCGTATTCAATTCTTCTCTGTGCATGGAAAGTTGTAAACATCCCAGGATCTAGCCAGGACCTATGATATTTATGTCTGCAGTCTCATGCTTCTAACAGTACCTGTAGTCATGATGGTACCAGGCATTGACTAGACGTAATACAAGAATTCCTATCTTTGATAGCTGGTAACTAGTCAAGACTTAACTATGGGTGAAGTAAAATGGCAGCTTTTTTTGTGAATCCTTAAATCCTCATTAGTATGTTTCATCAGAAACATACCTTGCATTTTTTTTAAAAAAAACCCAGTGCTTCTATTTAGCAATCCTTGTACCTGTATCCTAGTTTACAGATTTTCATAATTAATGGAGTCACTCTTGCTTGATACATATCTGAGACAGCACTGAAAGCCAGTAGATCTTATAAACTATTCCAGAGCTTCTACGCTACAACTCATCACAGTGTTTAGTTTGTGATTAAAAAGGCTATTCTTGACAGGCAGGACAAAAGGGTTTAGAAAGGAAGATATAGATGGGGTTTTGGCTTTCCTTTTTGGTGTTTTGTTTTTTTCTTTTTCATTTAAAATAAAACTCTTTCAACAGAGAACTGTTGATAACATTGAGAAAATGTGAAGTGGATTCCTCATGTCATAGAAATCACATATTTACAACATGTAATTATTGGAACTATTTTTCCTAATAGGTTCAGTTAAGTTGAACCCCCTGCTTATTCCTCCACCAGAAATGGTGCTTTGAGGCTTTGGGAGACTTCAACCTTACAAAAAAATTTAAAAAAAAGCTTTGTACAGTGCCTACCATGTTCTAGATGGTCTCCTACATGCTTTTGTGTAAATTCTCATGTAATAAAAATAATATTTTAAGGAAAAAAATGGCAGTGATCACTATTGTGGATATATGCAAACCAAATACTGCAGAAGTACCTTTTAAGTACCTAAGTGCCTTTTATGTATTTTAATGGTAACAAGAATTTCAATAGAAGGCAGTCATATTTGAATGGAGAAGAAAATATAAGTCATGACTGACTTTACCCATAAGCCAGGAAAAAAAGAAAAGTTTTTTTTCAGCAAGCTATTTAGAACTACATTGATTTTTAAGGTCAGTATGTTGAAATTCCCATCTCCCCATTCATAATCTGCTTCAGTTTATAGAGAACTTTATTGGATGTGTAATTATTTTTTGAAACCTCTGATAGAAACCAGTAGATGTGGGCTGTCCTCCTGCAAGCCTACAGGCTGCACTTGGTTGTCTTGAGTGTTTTGTTACAGTTTCCTCGGTCACCGTGCTTCTGGGGCTGTCTTCCATGTTAAAAGATTTTTATGCTTCTGGGACTTCTGTAAGGCGATTATGTGAGCAGTAAAGAATTGTTTTGCGTGCTAAGGACTTGCTCTTCCAGATGTGTGTTCCTGAGCATTCACAATGACAGCTGAAGTCAACACACATCCAGCATGTCTGAAACTTAAGCCCTGAGGCCCAATCAACCTTTTGCTGAAATTGGTGAAAAGCTGGCAGCAGTAGGAGCTGGACTGAGGACAAAAAGTCTTTTGAGGCAAAAGTCAGAGTAGGAATATCATGAAATATTGGGTTCCTGCCCAGCTCTAGTGCTGGCTATTGTCCAGAGGTAGGCTGTGCTTGCCTGCCTGCCCTGTTCCTCTGTTGCTTTGCTTTGTTTCTTTGAACAATCGTTTTAGCACTTCCAAATGTAGCATTTCAGAGCTCGCACTGGCTGGCACAAACTCTGTAGAGTGCATGTGTGGCAACGTTTTGTTTGTGTCTTTTTGATGTTGTTCTGTGAAAAATTATAAAGTTTAACTGTGCTGTTTGTTGGTTTAAGAACTGTCGTCTTCACAGGATTTATCTGGAGAGACAGAAGCAGACAGGCCCTTGCTATGAAGTGAGTGAATACGTAATCCCATGGAGACTGTTTTGCACTTGTTCCCCTCTGCAGTTAGTCCAGGTCTGTCTTTCAATGTCCTGTTCAGCACACTGTGTCTGAGCCAGGCTTTCTGGTTATTGTTCAAAAGAAGTAATTACAGGAGATGAACCTGAGAGACTTCTCAGTACTCTTGGACAGACCTTTGAGTACATGAATACTCTTTTGAATGCAAAGCAGCAGGGCAAGGGTTTTTCTATGTAGGCAGTAAACACACCAGTGTAACTTTCAGGTTCTTTTACATAGAAAAAGGCTCTTGTTTCATCCCCTGGGGAGCTGACTTGCAATGGGACCCCAGTCACTTGTAAGCACAAGGGTTTTTTTGGTTTTGTTTATGTTTTTTGCTTTGTTTTTATGAGTCAGTGTTCTACTGCAATATCTCATCTGGATATTTCCAGATCCCCAAACCCTAACAGATGCATAACTTCGAACTACAAATCAAGGGCTATTTGGCCAGTCTGAACTGATTGTCGGTTTTGGTTCCTTCTGCTTATTTAGCGATGTTTAAACTTCTAAATCTATGCTGCTTTACATTTTTGTCAGCTATCAAAAATAATTCTTGTTTTTTGTGTATACAAACAGCAACTGCCAGGCTCTTATTTCTCACTCTTTAATGTGAAAATGCATTTACTGAATTACTAGGCAGTTGTGCAGAGACATGCTAATAAGTGAGTCTTGAGCTACTTGAGAGAAATAGGGGTATTTTTACTGAAGCTGTATGAAGTAGCAACTGCAAAAAAAGTAAAATCTGCCGTTGTGAAACTTAAGTGCATAACTGTTGAGTGAGAGCTGGGTAAGAAATTTCTGACAAAATAACTCTTCTTAGGATAGGCCCATTTCAACGAAAGCTTGATTTGAAAAGGTCAAGATGTTGCTTCTGGTCAAAACTGAAAGGAGAGACCCCTACCACCAGCAGCTCATATGCTCTACTTCTATACTTACAGTTATGGGGAACTTGGGTTGAACCCTAGACTATTTAGACACTCCTAAAGTAGAGATTTGAATGGGTGGTTTCTGCATCCCTGGTGATAAACCAGAAGAATGTACTAATACTGGGTCCTTCTGGATATTCAGAACCAAATTCCATTACTGTTTTTTAAATGTCTCAACTTTAATGATATGAAATGTATGTTGACCAAGTATAGATGTGAAGAACTCTACCCCTGGACCACTGTATTATGTGTGAGTATCAAGAGATGGCACTTAAGACCTCCTGGCACTTCAACAGCTAAGGATGGATCCTTCCCTAGAGTACCAGAGGAAGACTGGGAGAGGCATGTTATCACTGCTCTATTCTTTTCTTCTCTTGTCCCAGTAAGTTTCTCAATTACCAGAAGCAAATGTAAGTAAGAACTAGTGCTGCTTTTAAAGCATTAAATCCCATTCATCTCTTTGCTATGTCTGTTTGTGTACTCTCCAAGTAAATGAGGGATGCCCCAACAGAAAAGGTGTTCCTTGTAGATGCTTCATTACCGGTTTTTCTTCTGGATCTTGTGGAATTCAGTGACCGTAGGGATAATGTATCTGCAGAATAAATACTGTTTGTTCAGGAGCTTAGCTAATGCTTGTAAAGGACTGTATACTCCTCCTAAAGCTATTCCAAGTGCCTGAATTACTTGTTCTGCTTTGTTCAGCATTTTGCACACTCTGGAAGCATGAGTAAATCTATTAGAAGAAATTGGCATACAAATGACGGAGTCACTGAGATGAAAGCAAGGATAACAAAGAATAGTGGAAGGTGGGGTGTGGGTGAGGGAAGCATGAGAATAATATTCATGGTACTGCAGCTCAACTGAGATAGCATAAGTGTTTATGTGGGCTAGTATCTCATCCCATGTGGTGGGATACGAGGAGGGTCAATCTTTTGAATTCTCTGAGAGCCTGCATGCTGGTGGAGGAGCTGGTCTTCTGACTCAGAGGAGCAATTTACTTAGTAACTTTATTAACTGACCACTTCAGTGAGTGGATGGAAACTGATACAGAGAAATGACCAAGTGTGGCAACAATCAACTGATAAACCTCTGAGAACAAAATAAAGACACTTTGGCATGAGACTACTTTCCTAATAACCTGTCAATGATGAACTGATCACAATTCATACAAAACTTATATATGTGAATATATATATAAGAAATGGAGAGAGAGAGAGCAAAAAGAGGAAAGAGCAAAGAGAGGAGGAGGGGATAGGAAAAGGGGAATCACCGCCTTCGGATCCCGCATTGTCGTAGAGTAGCGAGTTTAGTCCGTAGGTGGTGGGTCGACAGACACACATGGGGTGTTGCCTTTATATAGTCTTTCTTAGGCATGTCCAATAGATTGTTCCAGAAGGTTCTCATTTTCTCTGGCTTGTACTTGTGCAGTGAGGCAAGTTCTGTCTCTGGGCAACCACAGGAGGGAGGGGAAGAGAAATGGCCCAACATTCCACCTCCACAGAGCTTGCTCTGCTTCTCATCCACAGGGCATCCCACTCGAGTTATTTGAGACATCCACTTTATGAAGAGTTTCTTGTTTACGAACAGTTTGTGACAGCTAAACAAAACAAAGTCAAATATACTGATTTAAATGGTGTACATAATATAACCCTCGGTTGATCAAATTGTGCTTTTAATTTGCAGTGGACTGTAAATATACATGTAACTACTAAACTGACTATCATGTCACTGAACTGCAGAAACTCTGTCTGTAGCTTTGTTGACCATGTAGTAGATCTTAATGTTCAGACATACTACCCTGCAATATTTTGAACTTCCCCAAATTCATGTAATCAATGTCCTTCTAATCTACAGAAAAAGGAGGTTTTAATGTGCTACTTCCTCTCTCTAGTATTGGAGTTAACAAATTAGACCTGTATTTCAGATACTGTGGAGTAAGACAAAGAAATTATTTTAAGCCTTCCAACAGCTTCTGCTTGAAAATTAGAATATGATGCCAAGTGGCATCTTGTGTCATTTGCTGCCAAATATCATTTTGCCTCATAGAATTTGAATCCACTCAAGTGGTGTGAAAGCAAAATTAAAAATCAGCCTACCGCTGTTACTTAGCTTTCAAGTGTACTTGGAAAACTGAGATCAATGAAAACCTTTACTGAAATATCAAATTAAAAATAGGGATTATCTCACTCATTTAAAAGCTAATTTAAATTATCTGCAGTAGGGATTCCTGTTCCATAGTGGACATGAAAAGTTCAGTTCACATGGTTTCAGGTGAAGTTTTTGTGCTTTGATTTTTGAAAAATGGGTATGATTGTGGAATAATCTTATACGTTTATAAAGACAGTAATACAGACTGGAGAGCTGAGTATAACTGCAACCTGTTTTCTTTCTTTACAGCTAAATCCAGGTGAACAGAATAAACTCCTTTAGAAATATGGTGTAGATACTCTAAAAACTCCCCAAATTAACTTGCATTTGGTAACATCAAATCTTCTATTGGTGCATATACATAAAACTGATTCTTTAATGAACGGTGTCATATTCTGATAAAACCCTTTGTGTGGGAAGAAAAATATTTCTCTAAAGCATAGAAATCTATAAACCAGTGAACCTAATTGCAGGGAAGGGATCCATGTGCCCAGAGTGCTTTTGAATGTGTGAGAACTTTCAGCCAGGAAAAATCACGGATGCTGCCACATGTCTGACAGAGCAGCTTTTGTTTTGTGCAGTTGTGCTTGGATGGGAGTTGGGATCACTACTGCTGACGTGCAGTGCCTGTATAGCTCTCCTGGCTCCATCTGCACAGGCACAGAAAGGAGCTGTGGGATGGGAGGGCCCAGCTGAGGCCACCCCACCATATCTCTCCAGCTGAGCATCAAAGTGAAAATGGAAGGTATGTAACACTACCAGCAGTAACTGTTGCTGTCATGCTGTGCATAAGAGACCAATGTCTTATTTTGATATATAAATTGGTCAGTTGAGCAGTAAGTGTGTTCCGAAGGAGTTGGAGAATTTACCTTTGTGGGGGCAGGGGAGCAGGGTCAGAATGTCATACTAACTTCATGTTAATTGAAAGTTTTCTTCTGCTGTGTGGGAAATACAACACTTGATACTTGTGCTGCTTGATTAGTGGAGAGTCTCTGGTACTGACATATGGAGTTATCAGACTTCAGTGTTGAAAACAGGAGCTCTTACTGAAGCCAAAAATGGTGTTCAGTTCGTGGTAGGAAAATGTGTTATTTTCCAGAAGGACAGAATTTCTTGCAGAAAGAGACTATGTCTTATTAAAGGCCATGAAACTAATGTAGAGCTATTGAGTTCTTAAAAGGTATAAGAATTTTAAAAGTCATCTACTTCATTGTCAAGCTCTGCTTGCCAGAAAGTTTAAAAAAAAAAAAAAAAAAGCTTACAACTTGTTTCCAGAAAGTTACATGAACTTATGCTTACAGTTATGTGGAGAAAGAGCATATTAGCACCCGTTCTGTACTGTGAAAGAGTGTGCATGGGGAAAGGTGTTCAGAACAACTTGAACAGAGGAATGACTTTCTGGAAGGTAAAATATCCCTTTTGAAGGTCACATTCCTGTGCCGTCTTCTATTTTTGTTGAACTTCAGTGTCACCATAAAGGTTTTACAGTCCTTGAAATAGAGCTTGTTTCTTAATGTTTTTTGCAATTAAGAGAAAGATAATCCCACCCTTGATGTAGGCACTGCGGGGACCTTGCACCCCATTTTGAATGTAACACTTGTTCTATGAGTATGTTTGGATTTGAGTTCCTATCTTTTTTCTCTTCCCCTTTCCCCTGCCTTCTAGCTTAAACAGTCTACAGATACCCCAAAGTATGGCTAAAATTCAGATCAGAAGGGAGTAGCTATTTAGTAAAAAGCTGATGTTAGAATCAGGTACTTGGTTTCTCTGAACACCTCCTAACACTGCACAGTTCAAAAGCTGCTCTCTGCTGTTCTTAAAACTGAAGGTTTAAATGCTTATTCCACCTGTGCTCTTGATTTCTTCTTTCAGTATTTTTGTTCTTGCTCTTGCTTCTCTTGTGCATATCTGTATGGTTTACGAAATTATTTCACCTTTGTCCATCTGTGAACCAGTATTAGAAACAACCTTTAGGAAAAAAAAAGAAACTGTAAGTAGTATGTATAAGTAATTTAGAGAAAAACTAATGCTGGTTAGCTGAACTACATCATTCAAAAACTGTAGTAGTTTGCCAGCCAGTACAAAATTTTGATGAAGGCAGAAGGAATTGCTTTAACATTTTGGGTAGACATCAAAATTTCTCAATGCTTATAATCATAGGAAACTTAAAATGTCTTTGGCCTTCCTTGATATGTAAATGTCAAGTGGATATATCACATATATGAATGTTTTTGCAGTGGGATGACTTGCTTCTCATTTGTTTTCAAAGTGATGTGCCAGTTGTTTCTGTAATACTGTGTTTTCCTTTTGATTTGTATGGCTACTTCATTTATACTCGTTGCATCTATTCCCAAAAGAGCCCTATTATATGATGAGTGGAGCATCAGGAGTATAGAGATTAAATGACATTGGAAAATCAGCTTGTGGGATTTTTCTTTTTTTTGGAGAATAGTGATAATTAAATTTTGGGAAAAGTTTCACTTACTGCTCATGCCACATAGCAGTATTAAGTGGTTTCATGCTCCATCACTCCTTTTTTTTATTAACTTTCTATTTAGAGTATTTTTTGAAAAAAACATTTTATCTTAATAAGAATAACCTATCAAGCAAGACAGCCAGCAGACTTCACATTATCCCACTCTCTATACAGGAGTTTATCTTTTTGCTACCACTATTGCATTCCCCACTGCTCTGATGTTGGAAAATGGATTGGTTGTAATGTTTGATTTTTGACTGACAAAGGCAGAGAGGGCACCAGTGGCCTGTCACAAAAATGATAGGATTAGAACCAATTGAATAGACACACAACAGGTTAAAGAGCTTTTGGGAGAAATGTGCTTTCCACTGGCACCTCTGATCAGCATTAGCATTCTCTGCCTGTTGCAGAGACTCTTTAAAATGCCATTTGCATTGATGATAGTATAATTGACATGGCTCCCCAAGGAGCTGTAGGGATTGTAGGAAGCTCAAATCTCAGGAAAAGTCATCTGTTCTTGGGACTCTTATATAGTCTGAGGTCTTGTTGGTAGCAGGACTTGCATTGTTGTATGCTATCATTCTAATAATAAAGGGCCATCAGTATTATGGCTCTTCTCAAGTTCCCAGCAGTATTTTTGTTAAATCTAATTGAACATTAACTTGCTAATTAGCATTAATGCTTCATTCTATTGGGTAATTGACTGCACAGTTTTGTTTTGAATGGCTTTTCTGGAACATGTAGTGTAATAAACTTTTACAATGAAATTAATAACTTATAGAAGGTTTCATTATTTCAGCAGTAAAAGTAGTAGGATGTGCAATAAAAATTTTGTATTTGCCTTCTAGGGCTCTGAAGGCTAGGTGGTAAGGCAAGTGTACAAATCAATGCCTAATAACTACAGAAATAAGTAACTTAAAATATTAAAAGGGATTTGGGAAGGAATTAATGGAAATAAGATGACTCTTGGGACCTATGCATACTCAGAAGCTATGAGAAGATTCTGCATATTAGAATGTGGTTAGAAGGTACATTACTGAAACTTTGCTGGTAAGTATAGTAGGAGATAAAATGATTTGCCTGTAAAAGTTAGTACCTGACAATATATCAGTAAGGTCTTCTTTTTCTGGGCTTGTGTCTGTCATATGCAGAAGATAGCTGAGGGAGTATGTCCATGTACGTACTTAGTGAGAAGATCATTGTATGAAAACAGTACCAGAAGCAGTAGGAGAGGTGCTGACTTAATCTGTAGAGTGTAAATGTGATTACTTGTCTTTAGAAACCAAAGCTTTTATTTGACTTCAGTAAAAGATATTGGATGAAATTTTCATCTGATACTTAAGTGCAAATTTGCAGTAATTTCACTGAAGGCTTAACTTAATCCTGCACTAAATCAGCACTAAAAATTAAATTAGATTTTGTCAGTCCAGATTTATTCTTTTAACCTACAATTTAGGCGAAGTCCATTGCTCTGAAAGGAGGTACTGTATGTTAAATAAAGCTCTTTGAGATGAATACTGGGCATGCTGGTAATCTCAGGCACTCAAAAGAGAAATTGCAACACTGAATGATTTTGCATGCTTACTTTATGCAAAGGTTGCAATGCAGTTCCTGAGCACTGAAGTAGTACTGTTAAAATTTTCAGCTTGTCAGTAAAAGAGGTTTGAAAACCAGTTATTAATTATGTTTAGAAAGCATTTGTCTTAAGTGTTCTTAAAACATAATCCAGCTGTGTTACATACACATCAAATTGTGGAAGGGAGGGGAGAAATCTTCAAGTGAATTTTTTTTGATGCAAGTTTTCTCATGATTTTGCCTTGAATTCTAACTATTTTATGTTAATACTATCAAGTAATGAATTACTGAAGGCTTAGAAGTGGCTATAGAGAGTAGACAGTAGAGATTGACATAAGATTTTTTTTTCTTGAAAGTATAAATGTATGAGAAAGAAGGAAGAGAACATTAGAGAAATGTGGAAGGAAAAGTGGCCAAATTTGGACTAAGTTTTATTAAGGTGGGTGCAGTTTTGGACACAAAGACCATGGCAAATTTACTCTCATAGGCTTCTCTTTTAACAATCAAAAGAAAAACACTAGTGCCTTTTTACAGGTTTGATAGTGAATGATGCACCATTAGAAAAGAAAATTGAGGATGGAGGCATAACATAAAGAGTTTAAGCACTTCACAAAGATTGTGTCATCACATACATCTGACAGAAGGCCAAGTGGACTACAAAGTTAAGCCACCTGATTATTAATTCCCCTTTCTTTCATACATGTTTGCACTGTACCATTATTTGTCTTTAAATTGTTTTTGTGTTATTTCCTGTCAGGTGGAAGACATCTACAGAAACAGCAGCATTGTGTATAAAACGATTTAATGTTGGTGCTTCCTATTTAAAGAGTTTTTTCCTCATTTAAATACTTTTGAACCAATTTATGTGAGCATAGGTTAAAGGTGATACTTGAGATTGGAAAGTTTGATTCTGCTTGTTTGTATTTAAAAATACACAGATGCTAAAAAGGATGCCTGTGTATAACCTGTAATCTATGAACTTCTGAATTACACAATGAATGTGGATGGTCACAATAACGCAATGCAATGCGCTCTCTTCTCATTTTTGTTCAAGTAACTGCATTTGCAATTGTAATTCTCTTCTCTCGTCTTGCCCTGCATTTTCAAGTTGCTGGCGCTGAAAAGAATGACCCTCAGACCATTGTTAATCACAAACCATTTACCAACAGTAGCATCTTTGTACCTTGATCAAATTCTAGCTCTGGTAATTTTGTTCTCCTTGCCTCAGGTATCCATATAATTTCCTAGATTGATATTTTTCATGTCTCTTCTTGTTGCCTGTTGAACAGTCGCTGTATTCCACCCTAGCTGAAGAATGTATTTCAGTGGGGTATGAAGTGTGCCTGACACATCTCACAGCAATCTGAAAGGTTATAAGCACCTTAAAGAATTTTTAGAATTAAAGTTCTGTAAATGCCTAAGAAATTATTATTCAAAGATTAGCCTTCTTCAAAAGAGGAGGGGGGGGGGGAATTCAGTCATATAACTGGTACATCTTAAGCGTAGAAATTGCTTACCAATTTATATTGTACAAAACATTCCCATATTATTGAAGTTATGTCTTCAGTATTCCTGCATGGTAGTATGGAAGAAAAAGTAAAATGTTTTTTCCTATCTTTATGCCTCATTTGAAGAGGAATTCTATTATTTTTTTCTTTGTTTTCTTTGTATAGATAACTGTGTTAAATTACACCTGATCTTCAGTAGCCTTGTCATAGGAACTGCTGTGAATTTGTTTTTATTAAATTACAAAATGCCTCTCAGTTTAAAAGAAACAAACCTAAAACTACCACTACCCCCAAGCCCCCACCCAAACCAACCAACCAACCAAATGCTTTCACTACCTTACTTCTATAGCTGTGTGACTAGAACCTTCATGCTATTGACACTGAGGGATAACCTCTTTTGTCTATGCAATACCAGTCCTGTATTTCTTTTCTCCAGGAGACAGGAAATTCTGAAAATATTAAACTGAGTATTTTCAGGCTCAGCCTTTGTAACATTCTAATGACAAAACTGATGCTTTCCAGGCCAGGATATTTTCTCCAGGTTGGGATGTATCTGCAAAGTAGGAATCTTGGATTTCTTCAAGAATGCTATGCTAAAACGTATTAAAGGTGCAAGAGGTGTTAAATTCAGAACTGATTGGAGAGCCTGCAGAGACTTCACTTGGACTAAGTATATGGGTCCTTTTTGTCCACAAGTACTTGGGAGAAGCTTGGGTTAGTTGTTTGCCCTAACCACATGAATTTTGTATGTTTAATACGTGTTTTATCTGGTAACTGCAGTTCATGCAGACAAAACTAGACAATATAGCTTACTCCTGTTGCAAGAAAAGGAAGAAAAATGAAATCTCATTACTTAAAATTTAAAAGAGGGTATAAGGGATCCACATCAAGAGTCACAGATACCTTTTTCAATCCAAACTCTATGCTTCGTGTAAGGAGCAGCGAACGTGACCTCTGAAATTTCAATCTCTCTTTATTATCCATTATGACAGGAAGTTGTCCTGAGAGAGCAAGGCCACCTTCTCAGTGAGTGAGGATCAGGGCTCCTAGCTGAACAGCTTACAGATTGGCTTTAGCTGAAGTGATTTAGTTTTGTAAACAAATGTGAGAAAATGTTTGTTGGTCCTTTATTGTGGTTACTATTGCACATCTTATTAGAGGAGTTCTTTATTCTTTCCTACTAGGTCTAATTTCCTTTCCACTCTTCCCCCCCATCAAACACAAGCCTATCCAAGTGACTTTCCAATTGATTTGCAAGGACCAGCAGAGGAAAAATTAATTCTTTTGGTGTTATTTCCTTTTCTTGGTTTATTTAGATTGCTGCAGGCCAACCCTGATCTACTAATGAAAAGTTAGTTTGCCTCTGTCCTTACTGTGAAATTGAGAGTAAGGTTTTATCGGCCTTGATAGTCACCATTTTGGTAATTCAAGGCCAGTTACTGTTTTCTCCAGATTCATACTAGATATCCTGGACTGTGACTGTTAGTTGTGGAAGAGCTTCTCTGTCTCACTTGGTGAGTGAGCTGAAAAAAGTTTAAATTACTTTTTTTGAGTACTCTTTTTCCTTGATTTCTCCCCTTCAATTAACTTAATTGAATTAACTACTGCCTTGAACAAACCATAAATAGCGTTTCTGTTAGACTGTACTGGTACATCTTGTGTACAGAGGAGTTGGAGGGACATATGGGATTAAGTTTTGCCAGATAGTAGCTTTGATACAAAGTATTTCCCTCAATTTAAAAGGACATCAGCATGTGGGGACTGTTCATCAGGTAAAAAAGAAAGCTGTTGAGCACCTCAGCTGTTTCCATTGCCAGATCTACAGATAGAGACACTTAGTGAACAGAATGCAAAACCACAGGCTTGTGCTTTTTCAGCTTTGACACTGACTCCAGGCAGCTGTATTGCTTTCCTTAACTTTGGTTTCTTACTTGACCTTTCTCTCCTTCTGCTCCACCTCACTTCTCTTGTCTTCAGTGGTAATTCTAGGCTTTGCAAAATCTCAAATTCACAGTGTAATGGCGGAGACATCACAACTGGATTATGTCCAAACAAAGGTCACTTGTGACCAACTTCCTCAGAGAGGAGGCAGGCAGGACACGGGTAACAGCTCCCTCCTCTGTATGTACGAAGTGGTGATTCTTTGTTACATCCCCTAACAGATGTGCACCAGCAATAAACTGCTGCCATTTCTGATATTTGTGGTGGAGCTCATGGATGTCAAATACGATACTGCTTAACAGCAGTGAAATCAGGATGGGTGCCGTTCAAAGATCCCAGAAGTATGTGGCACGCACTGAAAGCTGTACCAAGCTGTGGCTTGGGGATGTCTGAGAGGAGTAGCTGCTTTTCCTAGAACTGTAGTTGTGTGCACGCTGACCTAAAATCAACAGCAGTTTTCTGAATGCTTTCTATAAACTTAACTTTGGCATCTGGTAGCTGTTTCTGGCTCTGTCTCTGTGTCAGGATTATTATTGTAGTTGGATGACAGGAATGTTACTTCTCAGGAAGACAAACAAATCTGTTGTACTACACTGGTAAATAAGCACGGTTAAAAGAAAACTGGACCTGGATTCTTCCTTGAAACTTCACTTTCCTTTTTTAGCTTGCAAAACCAGAAATGCAATGAACAGAGTATTACTAAGCCCCTTGGTGAAAATGCAGATGTCTTGACACTGGAATACACGTCAATCCAGAAAGAGAGTGTGTCCTTTGTTGCCAAGTTGCAAATTATTCCCAGAAAAGATTAAAGCCAAGCATGGCTTTCCCAAATGATTTCATATTCTACTCTGAATTAAAAAATACATTAAATAGAAGTGCTAATGTGGTAGGAAGGATCTTAGTCAGTACAAGACTACAAGGTTGACATGGTATTTAGATTAATAGAATCTGGAAGAACAGATAGAATGGTTGCAGGAAAATATACTGCAGCAAAGCAAATGTTCTCATGATGTCTATCACCTCTGCTCTGCCACAGAATGAATGGCTTACTGCTGACCAACTCCCCTGTCTGGAAGGTCGTGTAGACTTTGATTTCTGATACTTGGGAGTAGTTTGTATGTGTAGCCAGGGTTACTCTGCAGTTACAGCCACATAGCTGAGGTCAGTTTGAACTAGTTAATGTAATTTGGATTTCTCAGTCTGCAGTGCCAGAAAGCATTCATTATGATCAAACCTGATGTTATGAGCAAAAATTTTGGTTGAATATAATTTTAGGAAGACATCTGTGCCTTTTGGGTCTTGTTACAAATTATGCAGGTTGTCTAGAAGTTGTCGCTGTAAGCGTCCTAATAGCATGGCTTTTTTTCTGAATTTTACATTTTATAATTTTCTTCTATGATATAGTGAGAGCTGATGCATCTTGAAGACAGTATCTTTTTCTGTAAGAAGGCAGAAGTAACATTGTATTACTACAACATAATGTAGTAGTAATTCAATGTGTAGATTGTCCCACTCTACACTGCACTGCTACAACCCCACCTCAAGCCACTGTGTGCAGTTTTGGGTGCTTCAATATAAGAAGGATGTCAAACTATTAGAGTGTGCCCAGAGGAGGGTCACTGAGAAGGTGAAAGGCCTCAAGGGGAAGACTTACAAGGAGTGGCTGAGGTTACTTGGCGTATTCAACTTGGAGAAGAGAAGGCTGAGGGGTGCCCTCGTTGCAGTGTACAACTGCCTCAAGGAGGGCAGTGGAGGGGGAGGTACTGATCTGTTCTCTCTGGTGACCAGCGATAGGATGTGTGGAAATGGAATGAAGCTGTGTCAGGGCAAGTTCAGGTTGGACATTAGGAAAAGGCTTCTCACTGAGAGGGTGGTCGGTCACTGGAACAGGCTCCCCAGGGAAGTGGTCACGCACCAAGCCTGGCAGAGTTCAAGGAGCGTCTGGACGATGGTCTTAGTCATATGGTTTAGTTTTAGGGAGTCCTGTGAGGCACAGGGAGTTGGACTTCATGATCGTTATGGGTCTCTTCCAACTTCAGAGATTCTGTGGTTCTACAGAAAGGCAACTTAAAGGAGTAGTATAACAAAGAACAGTGGTACCAATATGAACTGCAAACCAATTAAGTTATACAACTGCCAATACAAACAGATGTTCTCATTCCATAACTGCCTTCCGCTACTATATTCAGCTTCAGCAAGGTCCTGTGGTCCAGGCTGTCTTCTTTACAAGAGGTCGTTGTCCCTGCTTAGACAGCTTTTCTCCATCATTTCCTTAAACAACTTGTGAAATCAATGTTGTTTTTTTAAGCAAGCTACCCAAAGGGGTCTGCTTTCTTCACTGGATGACTTTAAAGATGCTTGTTATCAGAAGCAATGCAATGACTGGATCTCCCAGCAGCCTCTCAAAGATATGACTGAAGGGTGTACATTTTTAAGTGGTCTTCTCATCCACCTGCAGGTTACCAATCTCGATTCACGTGCTTTTGATATAGTCATTCCACGGAGATTTTAGGCTTTTTGTTGTTCTTTCTGCTCTGACATTTATAGCTATTTCATAACGACCCTTTGAAAATATGCATAGTGCCCTATGTCTCTCAAAGATTAAGCATCTTTTAAAAATCTTTATCTGTTAATTCAGATTTCTCTGTTTAGACATGCACGTGCTTTTCTGTGAAGGATAGAGTAACTGTTATCAACTGGTATTAATGCATTCCCTTGACTTTGTGTTGGGGCTTACCTATGATGCTCATCTAGCACATCTTTTTCCCAATTAAAAGGATAGGGTGGCATACTCACTTGCTTGTATCCTTTTTGCTAACTCTGGAAATTGACTGTGGTATGAAGGGAACACATGGTACTATGTGATGCCTTCTGTACTGATTTGATTGTCGGTCCCTATGGGCCAGCAGCTAGTCTCACTGTGCCTGAGTAATAAGGAGAAACCCCTGCCAGCCGAGCCTGCTTTTGCAAACCGATCATACTCTGATTCTTTTTGTGAAGGGTGTGAAAACCAGAGATCCATCAATATTATTTCTTAGAATTTCTAGTGGGCAAATTCCTGCCTTACTTCCACACTGTAGGGCCAACATATGTCCTTATCTCTTCCTATCTTGATCCTGATGTTCAGTATCAAGATGGTCAGTTGTATACCACATTACAAATCTGCCAGATAGTATTTAAGATAAAACATACATTGGGTTCCCAGGCATTGCTTCACTATTTCTAAATGTTCTGTTTTTCCTTTCTCTCCTCAGCCCTTCTGTTGCCCTTAAAAACTGAAAATACCCTACTACTTGTAGTATGGCCTTGAAGGCAGAGTGTTTTGTACATTAGTATAAGTTATTTGCTAGGTATTTTAAATTCCAGAGTTCTGAATGATTGGTGGGATACCAGGGGTCTAACTAAAATCCCTCTGAAAAGACCTTGATAGGTACATAGGTAGTTTTAATACATGGTACTTTACGTGATCATCAGTATTGTTAAGTCATGGAATAACAGTGAAGGTTTGCACGAAGTATTTGGCCTCCTAGAGTATGACAAATCTTAGGCCACTCTTCATTCAAACCTCTAAGACGTGATACAAGTAACACTTTGTGATGATTTTACTGATGGAATATAGTATTTCCTCAGTCTCTTTTCTGGATCTTATTAGGAGACAGGTTTGAAAATCTTTGGAAACACTTTTATGGAGTATTTATTCTCAGGAAACTTGAGGTGAGCAGGAAGATCAATACATTTCAAGAAAAAACAGTGGTGATCAGAAGCCTTGGATGTGAAGAGGAAGAGGCATTTGTCTACCTGGGAGGGAAGGGTGATTTGATTTTTTGTGTTTTTCCTTCCTGTATTCTGCAGTCTGAGATATAGGGAGCAGATGGTCATAGGAAGAGAGAGGGGCCAAGCAAGCTAATGCTGAGGGAAAGTGAAAGCAACTCTCAAGGAGAGGCAGGTGAGATCTCTCGGGACTGCAGAGTTCACAAATCTGTCGTGCACTCTTTGTGAATAAGGCAACACAAGCCTTTCACAGATTTGATGTTCTTGGAAATGCTTTACCAGCTGTAACTAACAGCTATAGCCCTTGATCCCTGGCCATTATTTCCAGCTATGGCTCTCCAGAAAAGAACAAAGGTCACTGATATTCTAAAAGAAAACTAGAAATCGAGCTGGGTGGTGGGCTGGCAGGGGGGTGCAGGAAAGGAGGAGGATTTCTGCTTCCTTCCTAGCAAAAGCAGAGAAGTTAGTTTGCTGCTTATGCATTATTGTGTAAAATATATTTACAGCAAATATTTGGGTACTACCTAGTGTGAAAGGAGTACTGACTGAAGGTAGTGTTTTTGTCAAAGTATTAATTATTATGTATTCTGTGTTTCATCCTGTGTTTCTACCATTCCTGGATGTTTTATAGTGACTTTTTGTGACGAACACCAGGAAATAAAAGAATAGTTGCTGTAATGGTTAAGCTTTAACCACAGATTTCAATGTCTGACTAGAGCTTGTTAGCTCTAGTTTGTAGGATGAAGCATGAGTGCATGATAGCTGCTAACTAGAGGCTGTGCTGGAAGAGTACAGCTGATGTACACACAAAATTCTGGGCTTATCTGTAGGTATTCACAAACAATCTGGAGAATGTATTCGATTTTAACTTAGAATCATGTATCTATGATGAGTATGAGGAAAACCTGTCTTCAGGTAATACTTCAACATAAGCAGAGATATTTCAATCCAACATATTTGTGAACTCTTGCATACTTTGCCCTCTTTACCAGCAAACACACTACTAATGCCTGCTTCCCCCTGCTCATAAGATAATTGCCATTGAAAACTCCTAGTAGCTAGAAGAAGGATGAACTTGTTAAAGGCATAGGGATTGCAATTCAGACATCTTTTGTTATTTTTCCTTTTCAGTCAAAAACCCCCCCCAAAAGTTTCTTGCTTCTTGTAATTTTTTCAATCCCTCTGAGCTCATGTCACTTCTCAAAAAAAAAAAAAAAAAAAAAGATAAAAGGTAATATTTCTCTGCTTTGAGAAGTCAAACAAAGAAGTATTATGACTTCTCCAGGGTTCTGTGCTGTCACTAGTTTGGTCCATCTGCTATTACACCTGTGGGATGGGTTTTCTGCCCACCACCACTTCGTTCCATTATTTGTGCATCTCTAACTCTAATCGGGCTTGTCTCCTAATAATTTGTTCTGTGATCTCTGCTTGCAGTTGCTAGTAGCAATCACTCAGTGCTTCCCTTTTCACCTTATTTCTGCTTGGTGTATTTGATTAGTGTTCATGTTTTCTGCTTCGGGCTGTAGATGATGGCTGGGGAAGGAAAGGAATAAGTTCAAGTCCTCCTTCAGCCAGAAATAACAACAATGGCTGATAATACAGGGCTCACTTAAGGTAACTTCTTGCAACCTGCTTTCAGGTTGGTGATTTCTCTTGATATTGTCACTGCTCTGTTCATGGTTTCCAGCTTTAAGAAAGGCTGCTATTCAGCTGGTAAGACTCCTTTTCCTATTGCTTTCAAAGATAGATCTTCCCTGCATTTATATCTAGACCAACTATGTGTTTTAAGATGTGCTCTTGAGAAGGGCTCAGCATCCCCATTTATTTCAGCTGAAGCTCTGTGTGTTCAGCAAGTCATGTCTCTCATGTTCTTGTTAGTGTTTACTTCTCCATTTGGAAATGAGCAAGCTATCAGAATAAATGTAATCTAGGATGAGGTTAACTGAGTCTTCGCTGAGCTTTCCACCACTTTCTTACTAGCAGGCAGGTCAGTGTATCCAGAAAAAATTGCACTGGTTTAAGTTCACCAAAATAAACCAGTGCAAATTGTCCCCAAAACCTAGATTTGAAGCTCTTTATCTATCCTTAAAGTGGCTTAATCTAAACTGGTTAAAACATTATGCTGAAATACACTGAATTTGCACTGTTTTGTTAAAATCATATTGACCATGTTACACTTGGATCGCTGATCTGTGGTACTTGATTGACTGGTGACCAAATCCAGCAGGATGATTTCAGTGTTTCAGGTAAGGTACTGAAATCTCTAATGGTTGTTTGGAATTTTAAAAAACAGAGCAAAAAAGGAACTACAAAATAGATCTGGTTAAATGTCACTTTGTCCCATACTTCTTGACTTCAGATAAAGATGTGTAATGTGCTTGGTGAATTGTTGCTATGTGGTAGTGATTATAAATTCGTTTCAGAATGGTAAGATTTGCACATCTTTAAATTAAAAAAAAAAAAAGCTCTGTTTGCTGAAAGCACTTACATAGCAAGTAGACATTTCACTTTCAATGTACATTCTGTGTACAGTGCATGGTCCCTTATGAAGGTGCTTTCATTATTTGCTTCTGGATTTTTAATGAGGTAGGTAGATAAGTTTTTGTGGGTTGATTGATCTTTCTTCATAAAGAGGAGAAATACAGAAAATACAGTTCTCCAGTAAGTCACTGTACCGTTGTAAGTCTAGAAACACCAGCTGTTGGTTTGGTTTCGCTTCAGACTGAGTCTGAAATTGCTTGATGCATTACCAGTGTACTTGCTTACCTTCAAATGGTTGGATCCTGTTAAATGTAGTTAGTTTTGAAAATCTGACCTTGGTGGTGCTTGGTTTGTAGAGGATATCTGTATCCCTGTAATGCTTGTTTTTCTTGAGCCCCAGTATGTGATCTTAGCCGTGACTTAAAGTAGCTCTTTGTTTTAAGGATTAGAATTGCCCCTGTCAAGGGTTTTTGCTCTAGCTTGCTTCGTCCCTGAAGCAGAAAAGTGTTCAGCATTTAACTTATATATGATGCGTGTAGAATTGACCACTTTCACTGCTACATGCCGCTTCTTAAGTTGCATACTGGTCATCTTCTTCGCCAACTTTTTCTACACTGTTTTACTGAGAAAAGTGTAATGGTAAAAAGATGTTTTTGAAACCTATGTCCACTTGAAGTATACAGAGCATATATGAAGCAAATCTCTGGTGCTTTTTCCTCCTTCAGTAATATTATGTGGAACTGGTATTCACTGTGGGTACACGGGGATATAGGTTTTTGTGTGTAGAGGCAGGCACGGTGACAGTTTTTGTAAAAAATCATTTCAGTGTCAGTCCAAGATAACAGTAGTAATAAAAAACTATTTTCCTTCTGAAAGTCAGGCTGGACCCAGTCAATTTTATGATAATCTTGTCTGCTATGTATGAGAGTCCTGGTGGATATGTTCTTAGCTTCTGCTTTATTACCAAAATATGAACAGAGAACGTAAAACTATAAAAAAATTAAAAGGCAAGAGCATATCACAATCTCCTAGAGCTATAAGAAGATAAGAGCTGGGGCATGAATATGTAGAAGAATTCACTGAAAATGTAATGATTTTTATCATGTCTACTTAATCTCTCTGTGCCAGAGCCCATAGCTTTTACTCTACTTGTGAACTGTAGATTCACGTTCTGAGTCAAAGTAGTGAGATGATAAAAAAAGGCCTGAACTTATATGGAAAACACAACCTGTTTCATGCTCGTTTTTCTTCAATTTTAGGCTGTTGTCTGAGTGGAGTGGTTCTGATTCCCGAGGCCCGTAGGTGGCAATATTGCGCTGTGTTGGAGAAGCAATTCCTAACGCTTCCCAACTACAGGTGGGAATGTGTGGGTTAGGGGGAAGGGACAGGGGATGGCAGCAGATGAAACGAGGGTGTTTTTTTTTTACTTCGGTTCTTCAGTTTTTAAGTCTTGCTTCTCTCAATATTTCCTCACAGCTTCTTAATCCCTAGGATTTAGAGTAGCAATTAGCTTGTGAGGAAGCGAGGCAGTAGCTGTGCAGCAGTTAGAGCAACACTTCTTACTGAGCCCAAGAAAGCAAAGCTGCAGCAGGATGCTCTGTTCCTGCCTGAGCACCCAGACCCTCCCTCCAGTAGCTTTTCAGAGCGTGAGTGGGATCACTATAGTCTTAACTTTTTTTCCCATCGTGGATCATGGCCCTGATGTTCAAGAAGTTTGGAAAACACTTTGGCACAATACAAACAACTTCCTTTAACAGCTCTGCCAAATACATAAATAGATCCATAGGGGGATGGTTGAGGAGGGAGTGGGGCATCCCAGTTCTTGGGGTTTATGATTATTCATCTTCCAACCTTTATCAGCAGGACCTAGAATAATAAAGGTCTGGAATTTGGAGTACATTTTGGAAAGGGTAATTTTCTGAACGAAACTGAGAAAAGAAAAACTTCTGGTGACCAGTTGTTAAGAGAAGCAGACTGAGCTGACATCTTAACACTGTATGCACAAGTTATTTCCTGCCTATATTATTTTTTAATCAAATAGACTTTGCTGACTTTTCTGAACTACTGAAGTTAGATAAGTAATTTCCTTTTTTTATATTAAGGGATTAAACTAGTATTAAAATCTTAGCAACTATGATTGGGTCTAAGACTTCATTGAATCTAAAACTTGGCATTTGTGGAAAATTTTTCTCTCCCAATTACTTTGGGGGAAGCGGGGGGGATGACGACACACCCATCAGGACCCCCAAAATCTGTCTTTTAAGTTTATGCTCTGCAAGATGCATGTTTGCCTCATGCTGCATATTTCAGCAGAACACTTGAATACACCAGGGAAGGTGGGGAGAGAAAACCCATGACTGGAAAGTGCAGCACAGTAGCTTCACTCAGTTCAGTACAGGGAATGCAGTTTAGGTGACTGCAGGGAAATAAGGAAAGCAGTCCTGTCTCAGTGTAAATCATACAGTAAAATATCATCAGTCGTGCTCTTGTATCAGTATTTCACTTAAAGAATTTCAAAACCCGAATGGCGTAAGCATGGGCCTGACTTAATTTTTGAGATAAAATGGGGGTGTAATTCTAGAATGAAATCAGCATCTAATAATCTGATCACTTGCACCATTAATCTTTAGTTGAACTAGGCAAAGTAAAGGGAGTCTCACAGTATGGACCTACAGTGGTTTAAGTCAATTTTAATTTTGTGTGGTTGCAGGTCCATTTTCCCTGCCAAATGTTCTTCTTGGATTTGACATGTGTGTGACCCTAGGGTGAACTGGTTTAAGTGATCTAAACCAAGACTACATTTCCTCACTAGTGATTAGTTTTCAGCTGCTTGTTGGGCAGTCACACAAATGTCGCTTCTCTTGAGAGAGGAACAGGGGAGCAGTTTTGGTAAATGGACTGTTATGGAAATGCACCTTACTCTTTCCTCTCATGAATTAAAGCAACACAAGTGATAACCTATGGTCATTTTGTTTTAAACTTGTAGACAACCCCTTGAATGAGAGTATGAAAAGAATTGATGTAATAACAAAGATCTTCGGTGTACTGAACTCTGAATCAGAAAGGCTGGCTTGCTAGAAAGGAGGAAGGAAAGCTGCATGATAAAGTATTATTATTGTTTAGAATTTCCCTCAGGCTGACATCCTTCATTCCTGTGGGTTTTTTTTTTTTTTCCTTGACCAACCACAGATTCCGATCTAACCCTAATCTAGCCTTTAGTGAAAGTTAGATGGCAGCTCTCCACATGAAGAGAAATCAGACCCAGTTTTAAAGCTCTGTGGGAGATGAAGGCAGGAGGCTTTTCTTACCCTAAGGCAGACAGAAGTGCTGCTGACTAAAAGCTTTTTTGGAAGCTTTGCAATGAATTATCCCAATGCACAGCTCAATTGAAGGGAAAAAGATCTAACAAGCTCAACTACGTAATTTTTCATTAAAGTGTTAGTGAAGCTTGACTTTCTTAATCTTGTCCTTCTTTCACAAGAGAACTTCTGGTGTAAACTATGTTCTAGAGGAGGGCTCAAGTCCAAATAAACCTATTAAGGAACTTGCTTTTCTGGAAGACCAAATCTGCCATCATCTCTGTATAAATTTGGTTTTCCCCTCACAGGAAATGAGCAAAAGAAAATACTGAGGCATGAAATCAGTCTTTACCTTGTGTGCTACAGCAGTTTGTGCTGTGCTTAGCAACTTGAAGCTGAAACAGTTCGTAATAGTTTTAAAACTATTCTTCAATAAATAGTGGTTTTTTTTTCCTTATGGAATGCTTCTGTGTCTTTTTGAAAGATACTCTGTGTAAGAATGTTTTCACCAGAATATATAGCTGACTTCTTTCTTCTGTACCTTATTTTGTCAGTTCATTGGCTCTGAATGTTGAAAACACAATTCTGCCTTGTACCATAATAAGCACAGAAAAATGTACTTTTTAGTGTGTGGACTAGTACTACCCCTATCGTTCTGGGGCTGGAATGTCTTGCAAAACATAAGTGGAACAGTCTTCACGCAGATCTCTGAGAAGGAAATACTGTCACCCTTTAGTCTGGGGAAACTACAGAGTCCCTCCGTGTTTGTAGTCCAAATGCATCTATGCCCAGTATTGAAATGGCATTTTATATTTCTTCTGCAGTCATACAAAGAAAAACTACGCTATATTCAAGCTAAAGGAACATAATGGTCCAGATCAAAGGAAAGGCAATGAAATAACCAAATTTCAGGTAACTGTCCATGAACTGGAAATTAAAAGTTCAGTTCTAAGAACAGTTTCAACCTCGTTAATTACTACAGTTAACTGTGGTGGTGTCTGTCCAGGAAATAGGAGCTTGAACTTCTTAGATGAAGGTAAGAGCTAATTTGAGTTCTGTTTGCTGGTTCATTGCTCAGACCATGGAGTCATTTAAAAAGGGTTGAGCATCACTGCCAGCTGGAGTCACTGTATTTCAATTATAGCAAATTCTGTAGTGTCTTAGTGAGGCATCCAAGGGGTAACCATTCCCTTTTTTCTTCAAAGTGTCTTTATGTGGTTGACTTTCTGGGAGGATTTGGCAGTGATCTTTTCACCTAAATCACCTAACTATATATCAGTAATAACTGTTCAGTTTGGAACAGTCTTGGGCATCTGGGGATGATACAGAAGCACTAATGAGTTGAGTTGCCTCTGACTGGAATTTGTAAGTCCTTTGTTGGATCTGGGCGTAAGTATCTTAGGGAAGGAAGGTCATAGACAGTATAAAACTGGAATTCCCTTAAGTAAGGCAGTTGTAAAGCACTGGTGGTTATGTGAACTATGGGTTATCGTAAATATATTGAATACCTTTTACACTCGAAATCCAAAAACTTGGCAGATCAAGGGCTATATTCTCCGTAACTATGCGTTGCCTTGATGGAGAGATGCTATGGCACTTGCTTTTCTTATGAAAAAAGGTTTCTCTGTTTGTGGACTGAAGAGTGGTTTCCTGTGTCTGAAAGCTGTTACAGCACTGATATTGTCTCTTATGGTAGGCTAGAACGCAGAGATTGTTTTTCTGTAATGCAAATTGCTGCTTTCAGATAGAAGCTATCATTTTTGCTCAATGCCAGTCACCTGTAAATGAAACTGCCAATGCTACAGGAAAGGAAGGAGTTAAGTTCTGAGGTGAGGAAACACTGTACCTGCAAACCTTACTGGCCTGGTGAGACAAGGATCCCCACTCAGCCTTTTTTCTTCTTAATAAATCAGAACTTGTGAGTGACAGAAGCCAACTTATCCTCTCATGGAGAAGAGGTGAATATGACTTCCCTCACCATTGGAACCATGAATCTTTCTGAAGCCACATAACGTGGCTCAGGATAAAAAGGACAAATGGGCTTCAGACTGGTCTTTCTGTTAGAGATCAGAAAGCCAAGCTGACAGCTGCTGGGGGTAGGCGGTGTGACTGCTGAGTAACTTGGAAGAGGGTGTGCAGACAGGTCATCTACATTCTGTTTGAAGCAACTTTAAAACTTAAGCAGCTATGAAAAAATTAAAATATAGCTCCAGTGTATTTGCAGTTAATGTTATCTGGCATATCGGTGTTAAATTAGAACACAATGGGATATCAGAATTTTCCTTAGAATATAAATGGATGTGGTAGGTTTTAAAATATTTTCTGATTCTTAGTGATAATGCCCGAGCATGGTAGCTCTCAGGAGGGTGTGTCTGGCTTTTAGTTGACTTGTGTTATTTCCATAATTTTAAAAAGACATGTAGTCTAGCAAGTGATGGAATGTTGCTGTAATGACCAGTTAATGAAAACAATTATGGCTCATTTATGCAATCTATTAGTTCTTATAAAATACTTTTTAAGGGTCTGGGCACTTTGAGTCACAAAAATAAAATGACAGTAGAAGAGACTTTTTTTTTTAATTATCATTATTGATAAAATAGTGGTTTTCAGTAAAAACTGCTTCCAGAATTTTCAGGGATGTTTTAAAGAACAAGACTTAAATATGTTTATTAAAAAACCCCCTCTCAACTTCCTCCCACATATTCTGATTTTTATCTTCTGAGACTGTGTTGTTGTAGATGTAGAACACTGTTTCAGCTGGAGCTGGTAACCAATAACCAATTTACTAAGGTGATTTGCTTCATGAATTACCTATACAGATGATACCTCTACAGCTGAATTTCTGGAAGAATTTGCCATTGCTTTTTTGATAGTTTCTAAATGCTTCAGCTATTATTACTCACGGACTGTCTAGTTGCATTTTCTATTCAGCCTGAATTTAAGTTGCATAGTACTGTCTGCATTCTATGGGATGTATGGTTGATCTTTGGGTTGGTCACTTTTGATGGAAGCAGTTAACACTTGCTAGCATAGCAATCTAGTAAGACTATTTTGTTTTGCCTTTTGGACCCATTTGACGAATCCCGATTGTGTTATCACTTCTCTCATGTGAAGGTGTTGACAGTTTACTGGGAGTGAATATCCACTTATCAGCTTTTCAACATATTTTGCAATCCAAGTTTATTCTGTATTGTTTTTTACAAAGAGCTTTTGCAGAATTCTGTGAATCATATTACCCTATTTCTGTTCTTCTGTATTGCTATGTGTTCATACAGCATCGAGTAAAATAGGTTGAAGTTGTGTTGCCAGTCAGATAACTGTGCAAATGTTAGACACAAACAAGAACCTTTGTGGAAAGCTTTGTTGCAGAAGTTGATTGTAATTTTGCATGGCAAAGAAAACCTCAGGTGCTACAGTTGTTCTGTGTTTTAGCTCCTGTATCTTCACTCTTCTTTCAGATGGCGCTATGAAACTCTTATAATGTCTGTACCTTCTTACTCTGTTCCTCTGCTTCCCCTACATACATTTTGGCCAGATCTAGTAATAATGTTTTAGGTGAAGTATAACCATCTGAATGCAACCTTAACTGCAAGCCTTAAAATACTTAAGGCAAGAAAATGACAAAGTTTGAATTGAAGTTCGGATCATGTCTTGGTGACTAAAAGGATACAAAAACAGGCAACTGAAGGAAAGAAGGTTAGGCTTGTGGCAAGGCTTTTTATATGACTTAAAGAGCTTTTACCTCATCCGCTCTGTGTGATTGTGGGCAAGTTTCTGGGCTCAAGACCAATCGCCTCCCTTGCACGATCTTTCTTAAATTACCTATTGCATACAGTCTACAAAAAGAAGTCATGAAACATCTGACCCAAAGAGGGGTATTTTGAGGGAAATAAAATGTGAAATATTTCATCTTGTGGGAAGCGTTGGCAAAGGCAGGGAAAGTGAAAAACATTACTAATTGCTGGAAATTATCAACATCTTTTTCATGTCCAAAACAATGTAGGTGAAGATGATTATACTCTTTTTAATTAACTTTAGGTCTATTAATTTTGTAATAAGTCTGATGAAAGCTCAAGATTTATCTTCGAAGTTATTTTCCCTAATTAGGCTTGTCTTTCTCTTACTAATATGTAGGAAATAGCGTTTGGTGTTTTCCTTAATAGTGTTTCTTCATAAGTTATCAGGTCTTTAAAAATTCTCAAAATGATTTGACAATATGTAGCAATTAAAGGCCCAGCAGTCCTCTGACCAAGTCACAAACACACTGTGGTATTTGACATGATTGAGCAAAGAGCTGGCCTTTTCCCTGGAGGTCACTGGTAGAAGAAAGAAGAGATGCTGCAGGTTCTGGTTAAAGAGCTTTGGCACAACCGTGCAGAGAGCAACTCAGAAAATTTATTGTAACAAAAAGAAAGTCTAAAGTTCTGGGCCAAAACGTGGTTCTTAGTGATTCTATGTTTTCAGTAGGGAGAATCTGTTTAAAATCACTAGGGCTGCATCAGGTTTGGGCCTGAGTAACTTAAGACTTCAATATGTGCAATTTTCCAATTGTCTAAAAGTAGGCAATGAAAACTTGCAGACTACTAGCACAAAGAGAATAAACTTTGAGTTTGTACTTATTTCTGTGGCAGCTGAGAGAGGACAATAATTTGTGTGTGGAATGGACCTACTAGAGATACACTTGTGCCTGGCCTCTTTAACACACTCTCCTTTTTTAAAACAGCTATTTTATGAATTCAGTCTCACCTTTTGAAGGTTACGGCCTGGTATTTGTTGAAGGATCTACATGAATTTGGAGAGAGAATTAAAGGGTGTATGTCCTATAAATTGTTTTCAAGAATGTTGATGATGGGAAGATTACTGAAGGCCAACAAGTGGTTTGTTTTTTTTTTTTTTTTTTTTTCTGTTTATGTATTTGTAGGTGGTGGAGAAATGAAGTCTTGAAGTCTACTATTTCTGTATAAATTCAAATTAACAGGAATGTAAATGTAAAATAGGGTTTCCAATACTCCAATTTTCTTTAATGTTACTCTTTAAAACCCCAGTGTTTGTTCCTGAAACAGACCTAGGGCACAGTCATCCTGGTGCCTTTTATTACCGATTCTTGGGGAGCAGGGTTGGGGGTACAGTGAGAGCAAGGTAAAAATATTTTTGTGCTTCAGCATTTGCAGTTAAATGTGTAAGCCTGTATTGTTACTGCTGCTGCAGTAGTCACGATGCGTAGCAGCACTAGGTTTGACAAAAGCTTGTTGTATTAGGACGCTTCCATATCTAGCACTGATAAGCAAACATCAAAAGACCTATTAGATGGAATTGGTTTGTGTAGGTAAATCCAAGAGATCTGCTCTGGCCAGCCAGTACCCAGAGAACTTCAGTTAGTGGTTGCACTCAATTTTGCTACGTTTCAAAATGCAGCTGTTAGTGTTCTGCCAGGTTAGGGGGGAAATCTGCAACCTGAGCTGGTGGAACAGGACAGGCTCCTGCCCGGTCTCCTCTTACAACATCAGTCTGTCTCCTCAGCATATGCTGTGCTCAAGCTATTTATAGTCACAGTCCCACTTTCAGAATCGGATGTACCTGGTGCGTATACTTCCCGGGGGAAGGTATCACTCCTCCAGGGGAGGAGCGCAGAGCAACGTGGAGCACGAGGGATGTCGGTGTGAGCAATTGCACAATGAAACATTGTCTGCTTGACTACGTGAACTGAAAACTAATGATGAATGAAGCTACTCTTATCTCAAAAATGTTGGACAATTTTTCTTTCCTGAAGAAAGATACAAATTGCTGAAGGAACTTGACGTGCCCAAGTTAAGGTTTTATTTTTGACCTTAATTAATAGAGGTTAAGTATAGTGATTTCAGGCTCTGAGAGGTTTTTTTATGCATAAAGGATAGTGTTAACTCTTACTTTGGGTCAGCATGGGAACAGTCTGGTCAATCACTGGCTATCTCTAGAGAAGACAGCAAGTGTATTATTAACTGATATGCAACTCAGTCTTCAATATTTAGTAACAACTTTTCCTAAAACCTCTGTACTTAAAATGTGATTGCAGATAAAGCAATAGCTTAAATTATTTAAAAAACTTCTTTAAAATTTTATCACTGACAACACTGCTGATAAGTCATGAGAGACAAGTTGTACTATAAATGTTCTGTGTATGAAAGTGGTATATGTTTTTTTTCCTTGGCGATTTAGCAGAGTACTCTGAGGAATTCTTCGCTTCTGACACCTGACCTCTGGATGCATCTCAGGATAACCTGCAAAGATGAATTGTATTCACTCTATAAGTGGGGAAGATGGACATATGAAGACATTGCATCCCCTTATGCTCTTTGTAGGAAGGATGTTGTGGCAGTTTATATATAAAGTTATCAGTTTCAGGACTACTAAGCTCATTATGAACCCTGAATAATACAGACATTTAGATTATGTGAAATCCTGTTCTGACAGTAGTCTAGGAGGAAGGTGGTATTTCTTATTGTCTGAGGGAGTAGAGCTGTATCATGATTTTCAAAAGTACTAGTACTACTCCAAGTACCAGTGCATTTGCACCACAAAAATGTAAGTGGGGTTTCGTTGTGATTTTAAAAAATCAAAACTGCACTATGAGAAGCATCTTTATTTAATGTTAATGGAAATTTAATCTCATTGTCTCTAACAAGAAGTAGGCGGGGAAAGCTGGGAATAGAAATTGACACAGAGAAGGTACCCAGTTCTGAAGTAGCTAAAAATAATAATGGAGTTAAGATGAGATGGAAAATGAAAATGTTTTGGAAAATATCAAATGGAGTTTTTGGTTTCATTCTGTATAAGCTTGGAACCCCCAAGGTGTTTGGGGTAGGGAAGAGGAGCGGTGCTTTTGTTCTTTCCACTTCCTTGAACAGTTTAAATAAGACTTCCAACTGTTCTGAGACATAATATCTTTTTTCTTTCTTTCTCTCTCTCCACTCTTCTCTCTGAGTATCATTTACATTAATTAAAAGAGATTCAGTGAAAATATAAGGAGAGAAAGACTCTTACTGTGTGTGTGCATGTGTTCAGTGATAAGGGCCCAACTAGCATGTGGCAGTTTTGCATTCAGTTGCTGGTTCTTCTGGGATGGATGGACCATATTGATTTTACTTACATTACAGCTCTCCAAATCTTTTTTTCTTCCTCTTCCTTCCCAATCAAAACATAACTTATAAAGTATTCATTTGAGTTTCAGCTAATCTTCTGTCAGAAAATTCTTTACTATCTCTGATCAAAACTGGAGTTAGGACTCAAAAATTACTTACACTTGGCCTTACACTTACTCATTTAAAGCAATGTTTTTGTCCTTGATGATGCGAATTACTCACCTCGTGCATTGAGGCACATACATGTTGATTTAGGTCCAAGTATCTCGCACGTTGTAGCACTGCATGGTTTTCTTATTATGCTGGTCCCCTGTTGACAGCATCATCAAGAGTTGTATGTGTGGACTAGGTATAGATTACAGACCTGATTTCTAAGACATTGTTTTGTGACGGAAAATGAAATAATACTGCATGAGGGACACTGTATGCATGGGGAATATTTCAGTACATATGGTGACACTAGCATGTGAAAAAGAATAGAAAAAAGCAGTGTGTAACATTCAGATTACAGTCTTTTTGTTGCATTTAAAAATCAAGAAGGCATGGGAAGCATGGGTATAATAGGACAGTGCAATACTTTTGTGAAGCTTATATGCTTTCAGTGGTACAGCTATCATAGTGAAGCTTCTCTAGATAATTTTGTTAGGGAAAATACTTCATTCTGTTTTAAGGTAGCTGTAATTAAGGTTAGCTAGACATGAAACCATTGATTTATTATACGGAGGCAAAATGTGTAAATCAATTCAGTTTGCCAAGCAGGAGAATATTCTTTGGTGCCCAAATTCTGGTCATAACTTCCTAGATCTCCAAGAATCTCTAATAATATGATGCTTATAGTGGAGTTTCTATCAATTAATATTTTTTTTAAATGTAAGCAAAATTCTGTTATGTGTGTGCATATTCATGTGTACTCATCTGAATTGGCCCATAATAGTCTGAAAGAGCTTCAGGACATGCTGCGGAATTTTACTCCCATAAATGCCTTTGAAGTGGAGTTTTTGAAGGAGCTCTAAAAGAAAAAACCCAGTTATGTGAGCTGTATTTGGGATCAGGGAGGGAAGAAGTATGTTGGTAATAATCTGTCTTGTCATGATCTAGCGGAGTTGTTCTCACCTTGAATGGATTAATTTTAAGTGATGTGGGAATTATTTCTATAACATATACTTTTTGTATAAAGCTAATAAGAGAGAATGTTGCAACTTCCAAATAATCTAGTATTTTTATCAGATTGTAAATTAGTACTGTAAATTGAGTGACTTGTATAAGAATCAAATGCAACAACTAGCTCAGTTAAAAGAAAGAACTTTATAGGTATCACTAGTTCCTTCCTACTGACACACCTGATCCTGTTTGGAAATCTCTCCTGCTGAAAGTTCGAGGAAGTGTCACGTATGTGGAGTCTTTTTTTTTTTTTTTTTAAAAAATCCAAGAACATTTTTTGTAGAAACAAACTAACTTCTCTGCTTTTTCATTCATATGGATGATCGAGGTCCTTAATCTTTACAGCAAGACTGACCATGTTGAACCCTATTTCTTGTGATTCGTTGAGTAAATAAAATGCTAAATCTGTGTACTTTTTTCCACTAGAGTAGTTGGTTTCTTGTTGTTTCTTAACTCATCCAGTTGACAGACATTATTTTCCTCTGATTTTTTTTTTTTTTTTTGTGAAGGCAGGATTTTCTTCAAAGCCAAGTGTCCTTTTGCTCTTTCTTTTACCTGATGGATGTCTAAGTCTGCAAATTAAGTTATCTTATAAAGCTAAGTATAAATGGGTGGAACAGCTAATTTTGGATGCCATTATGTATTTTCTGCTAACATGAGCTTCAGTAAACTGGAATGACTGAGATTGATAGATCAGTTCGTGGCCATTTAAAATCCATTTTTCCTTAAAAATCTAGGGAACAAAAATAACTTTATTTTATCCTTCTGAGAGATTAAAAGCTTTCTTAATGGGGATGTAGCTTTAGGTTTTTTTATTTTTCTTTTTTAAATGTAGCTTTTCTCATTCAGGGGGAGGGGAAAACAGAAGTGAAAATCCAATCAATTTGAGAACATGGCTTTTTACTCCTGTATTGAATGATTTCATATTTGATGCTTTACGTACCATCTTGAAAAATGTTAATTTCGACAATGTGGAAATGACATTGGCAATTTAGCTGCTCACTGACTGACTGTTGCTGAAGCATCCTTTCTTTTTCTTGTCTAGTAAGAAGGGTCTAGTAAAAAGATACAAAGATAAAATGAATTATTAAGAAAATTGTTTTCAGACATCACTGACAGGAGGTAAAATTTGCTTTCAGGAGACAAGGAAAACAAATGTAAAAGGCACCTCTTGCCTTCTGGCAATGAATCACGATAGAAAATGCCACTGTAAATTTTCAGTGTTTATGTCCCGTGGTACTCTGGGAAAAACTAACTCAGGCAGACCTCTGGAAAACTAGCTTGAACAATTTACAAAGTGTTACACTTTAAAATAGTATTCTGTATCTGCTTTCTTTATTCCCCAGACAGTACACTTAATTTGGGACTCTAATAGCTCTCCCAGTTAGGTGTCACACTTGAAAATGTATGATTTCACCTTTCAGGTTAGCTTTTTACTGTAGATAATGTTGGCTGCTATATCATTCTGGGATTTGAGATAGTAACCTGATGACCCGACTTCATGATTTTGAGTGGCATATACTGAATGGCTTTCTTCTGACTAGGTTTGTAGTAAATGACCGAAATCTTTTTCACTCTGGTTTCATAGAGATTTATTTATTTGTAACCTGGATGTGAAAATACCTTCATAGCAAGCAGAGAGAGATTGGTTGACCTTAAGGTTTCCATTTGCATACCAAGGGCATCTATCATTGACCACAGAAATCAAATGGAGAAATAATCAGAAAACAAACAGGCCATTTGAATTATACATCTATCTGCTCTAGAGGTATAGTTCCAGAAATAATATTTAGGTCTTGATTCAGCAACAGTTTACTTTTTTTAAGGATTCAAAGTAGGAAAACTGTTATCCAAACCGACCATTATGAATAAGATGTTTGTGTGACTATGGGCATTATTAAGGGTCTTAATTTCCAAGTTCTTTAGGCAGGGATCTTACAAAGATGTCAGTGGAGTGCCCTGCTGTGTGATGCTATGTAAATAGTAATGATATGGATACTACATACATTTGGAGTCAGAGCAGAGATTTTTTTGACCAAGGACTATGAGCTGTTGGTAGCCAGGAACTGTTAGAGGATGTTGAAGAGAAAAGGGGAATGGAAGTGCTAATCTCCTACTGCAGATAATCCATGTTAGAGGGGAACTTAATCAAAGCATCATTACTTTAATGAAATTCTCATAAAATACAGGACACTTGATATAATTTATCTAAATTAATTACTCTCTGCTGCTAAAAAGAAGTTGTATGACAAATTATTTGTTCTGCCTATTCATTCATTCTTTATCAGACCTTTTCCCACTCTGATGCAACATAAGGAGGAGCAGAAGCAGCCTTTTCATGGTGCTGAGTGGATTAATTTGCATTGATCCCAGGCTAATAGATGAGTTATTCACCCAAGACAGCACTCAGTAGTTTTAATAACATAATATTTTTCTGTGCCTAAATTAACAATCATTTTACAAGTAAGCAAAACATAAGTAAATGTGGTTGTTTTTATTTTTAAATTATAGGAATTTTAAAAAAAGCCACATATTTTATTGGTGTGCATAATAAAAACACATCAATCTCAGGTAGCATTTTGCATTCATGTTACAAATAAGAAAACTCCTAACATATTTCAGATTATAAATGGTATTTACACTACAAATTTATCTGTAAATATAAGATGTATCAGATGAACAGCTTCTGCATCCACTGAGAGTAAATGAAAACCAACACCACAGAAGCAAGATGAATCAGCTTTAAAAATACTAAATTATTGCCATGTTGGACAAGATGTATGAATCCTGAGTAGAAGCCATATCGTTTTATTACACGTAAACCTGTTGTTTTAAAAAGATAGGAATGATCAACAGAAATAAGCAAAAGCTGAATAGCTTATTTTTGATGCAACTTTAAAGGCTTTAATGTTGAGCTTTATTCATGGCAACAGTAGAAGACTGCAACACGATACCTTTCTGGATTTGAGTAGAAACATATCCCAGTTAGTTGTTTAGGGTTTTGGTTCAGAGTAGTATCTGATTAGGGGATTCTTTACTCCTGAATATGCATTCCTACTCCATGATTGTCCAGAGGTAAGGTGAACACAGGCATATTTATGGTTTGGAACTGTGAAGTCTTGAAGTCCTCAAATGGTTGGGAGAATGCATGCTGCGTTGTGCAGCGCACACACAGGTGGTGTGTACTGCGGAGCAGCAGCTCGATTGAGCGCCTCGGTGGGACGCGGGCTCAGCCCGGTGCCTGGCTTCTGCCCTGGCTGCCCGGCCCAGCCCCTGCTGTCCAGTGGGTCAGGATCCAGAGCTGGCCTCAGCCATCTTGCATGTTCCCTTTCAGTTCCGTGGTTCTCTCATGAAAATGCTGAAGATCATCTTTGGTTGCTGAGCTATAAGGGTATGTGATATGAAAATCAGATTGTCATTACAGAAATAGGCATGTGGGTTTTAGATGCCGTTGTCTGTTGAAAGCTTGCTCACAAACCAGAGCGGGCAGAATGGATTGTGTGAATGCTGTTTGTCTTGTCTGAGCAAACGTCCATCTTCTTAGTGTGAAGTGACTAAATACTTTTTAATAGATGAGTCACTCTGATATGTACTGAGGAGCATCTGCATAATCTGGTCTGCTGGGTCGTCTTTAGCTGTTTCAGAGGCATGATAGGCTTTATAGCTCTCTCACAGCTGTTACCTAAAACTGGCACAGCATCTGGCAGTGCAAGCCCGATCATAAACCTGTATTCAAGCATATATCACAAAGTAACTGCTGCACAGAGAGAAAACTTACTGTTCAGCAGAGTTTATCTAATCCAAGTGGGGTGCTGTCATAGTATAACTAGTATGTTATAGATGAAAAATCCTTGAAAGCTAGTGTATCTTGAACTGTGTCCTTATGTACATACAACTCCCCAGTGCAAGAAACAGGTGGAGGGTTCAGCATGATTTTTAAATAGGCCAGAGGTATCCATTAAAAGAAGCTTGATTTCTTTAGTAATGTGGGTTTTTAAAAACAACTAATGGAAGTATTTCTAGTGTTACCTCTGAGCTGTTCTAATACTTATATGTATTTATAAATTTATTATTCTGGTTATTTTTTCCAACATTTTCACTTTATCTGTGAAACTTTAAGCAAACTAGAAGATAGCTTATTTATTCATCTCACTAGCTTTGAATATTTGAGTTCTTATCAGAATGTTATGTTGTTACTCAGACTATGTTTGTGAACCTGCCAAACTTCACTTTGCTCAGGTTTCATGAACTCTTGATTCAGAAAATGGAAAATGAATTTTGCTGTGTGTGTCTAGAATGCCCAAAGGTGTCCTCCCAGAAACAGGTCATATCTGCTGAGGAAGGTTTTGTGGGACATGTCAAGTCAGCCTGTTGTCTTCCATATTGCATTGTTAGTGGGCAAGAATAGTCTTTGGGGTCTGTTATTTAAATATTTAACAGTAACTTGTCTTTCTCATGTTGAGTAGAGAGTGTCTGTGGAGTCCACGGCTAAATCCAGTGGGTTTTCTCTCTGATTTAGTGAACAGGGAGGTAGAGAATGGTGAGTTGGAATAGATAGACTTCAAAAAAGTCAGCCTAATTACTGTTCTAGATATTCTCAAATTTAAATCTGGAAGAGTCTGGATAATCATCTGAACTTTACAGTGACGATTTGAACTGTTTGAAGTTAGCTTGCTGGTAGCTGCAAGTCCCTATCTTACTTTTTCCTTTCTCTGTGAGACTCAAATTTTTTCCATGCAGTTGGCTTTGCCTGCCATTTAATTTTGGCAGTAGCAGCTGGCTAATCGAAACATGCTCTAAATAAGGTAGGGAAGGCCATTGTAGGCACATAGGTAGAAACAAAGGTCAAACTGACATTATTGTATATACTGCAAAATATGGCAAGAACAAATGATACCAGCTTTGTATAATCAGAGCTTCTAGGCAGACATGGTTAGCAGCTTCCAACTTTCCTAGTTTATGTTGGTCACTTTTTTGTTGGTGTGTTTTTTTTTTTTTTTTTACAAACATAAATTAAAATGGACACTGCAGCATCCTGAAGTCACCCTTTGGCTTACTTCTGAGACTTGACTGGAGCCAAAGATATGCAGGTGGCTCTGACAGCTGCACTCAGCAATAGATTCTAGTCTTGTGCCCACAGAAACTAGGTTAAGCCACTGCTGCTGGCGTTGTGGGTTGCAAGGAACTCTATGGAAATGCAACTGTGCACCGAGATGCTCTGTTTCACTCCCCGCTGTTAAAATGCATTTAGTGAGATTTTCTTCTCCTTTCTTAGCAATTATTAATGCTAATACTTACCTTTATTTTTGCAGCACTCTTCAAAATCTGAGTTAGCAGAAATGAATCATGTTTGAGTAAGAGGGGTTTTTTGGCAAATGAAATCAAAGTACATTTGCAAATGTTTGTAATCATTAGAACTGTGTGGGAACTTTTATAACTTATTTCTATTAAGAAAGATGTAATCATTTCAATAAAACCAGCCTTTTAATTGTTCATTTTAGTTGTTTTGTTTCCTTTTTTAGCATTTGCAAATGGCCGTGACACCAGTACAACTACTGGGCAATCTAGACTTCTGGGCAAACATCTCTTTAGTATTTTTTAAATGTAGATTACAAACAAATAATGCAGCTGAACTGAAATAGAGGAATTTTTTGATCGTTGCTTTGTCATTAACTTGCAATAACATGTTCAGTGTGTCCCTGTGAAGCCAAAACATTTGCAGTGTGTAACGCAGACTATAAACTCCTTGTACAATGGTTGAGCTTGTATTGCCTGTTGTCTGGTATGAATGAGAGATGGCTATGATTTCAGATGAGAAGTGCTTAATATATGCACTAGAGATTTATCAGTTGAAAGTGGGCAAAATCCACACTGAACACAGTAAATTAAACATTTATGACCTGTGTACTTAGGTGCAAATCTGTTAAGGTTACAACCTGAAAACATCAGAGGTCAACAGCCTTGAAACCAGCAGGTTGTTCCATTCCATGGGGCTTGAATTGTTAAAATAATCTAGAACATCACCATTGCTTCATATGGCTTCAACTCACTGCCTATCTTGCTTGAAAATTTTTTTGCTAACACCTCATGTTTTTTGCTAGGTGGACTTCTGCCTGTCTGTACTAGAAATGAACGTTTCATCTGCTGGTACTGCAGGATGCATTTTAAAATGTGTTCATGTGACTTCATTCTACAGCTAAGTAGTCAAAGCTTTTTTTGTTAATGTATTCCTTCTTCAAACAAAAGAATTTGTAAGTATGTGTACCTTACTACCTGAACATTTTTTCACTTGCACCAGTTTCATGCCATGGTAGGGCCACTCTTATACTGACGTAAAACTCTTCAGTTGAGTTTTTTCTTGATTTATAGTGGTAGATGAGGACAATGAGATTCTTAAACACTACCGATGTACATTAAAGAGCTTAGATTTTTTTTACTGTTTTCTTATTTTGGTGGAAGTATTTATTTGTACTTTCAAAAAGGAGAAGTGGAATTTCCTCCTTTCAAAAAGTGAAGAAAGTGTTTGGGCAAGTTAGGTATCTATTTTGAGATCTGAGTTGGCTAAGTTGGTTTCCACTCAATGTAAATGTAGTTTTGGATTAGAACGCATGAATAACAAAAAGGCAAAAATAACAGGCACATTAATGGGCACTGATTAAACTCAGTAAGACACACATGCATTATTCCTAAGCTATTAACTTTCTGACACAGTTTAAATTGCCATAAATTAAATCTGCATGAATGGTTTAGACCCCCTGTAGAACAAAATGTTTGGTAATGATAATAGGGTAGAAGGAAATTTAAGTCAAAGGTGAAATCTTAACTGATGAGAGTTGATGAAATTCCTTATCTGTGTTGACAGTGCAAATTCCTTGTGAACTTCGGGTCACCCTGATAGGACTAAGCATCATCACAGTAATTAAATCACTCTCCAACACCTTTCTTTCTGAAATTGAGGCTACAGTCTGGGTTGTACTTTTTTTTTCTGTGTATGGGCCCCAGAAGGAAAAAAAATAAACCCAAAGCACTGAAATTGAACAAGGGGATGGAAAAGTGGTGGAGACAGGAAGAGTTCTACCTCCTTTTTTCTTTTTATTTTTTTTTTTTTTTAATGCATACATGCACACATTGCTGGTTTCTATGAACTAGACTTTCTCCACAAATGGGATCTTAGTATTATAGTGGAGTTTTAGATAATAAGTTGTTCAAGTCCTGTGTGCAAGTGGAGGAAAAATTTGATAGCTATATATGACCTTATGACATGGAGGACTCAAGCTATTTAATCCAAAACAATGTTGGAAAGGTGGGTTAGGAGTTTTTTTGGGATGGATTATCTCAATGAAGAGTGCATAGTGGGTTTATTGGAATTAGTGAGCTCTTGTATAGGATGATTGTAGATACTATTTCTTAATACAAATATGGCTCTTATTAAAATCTGTTATACACATGGAAAGCAGGTGAGCTGATTCAGCAGAAACAAAACAAACTGAAAACTATAGGGAGGCAAATGTTTTCTTTAAAAGATGTTCTGCAGTGAGAACTTACTTGGTGTGGAGGCTTGAATGTTGGTCCTCTTGCCTCTGCATAGACTTTTCTTCTCTTGTAGGAAAGTCTGTCCCTTTTTTCTTTCCTGTCCCTGAGCAAAGAAAGAGGAAGCTGATTTCCAACTAGTATTTTGTTCCTTGTTGATCCAGATGATTACTCCATCAGGATGAATTCATCTGAAGTAGCTGGAGATGCTGAACCTCTGGCACTGCTGGTTGATTTGCTTTCAAATTCTCAAGTTTTTCATTTTGCTGTTTTGCCAACCTAGGCTCTTTCTGGCAGTGGAGTATTCCTTTATGGCTAGAAGGTAAGCTTTACTTTCACTTCACAGGAAGATACGGTCTTTTGTTTCTTACTCAGCCTGAATGAGACCTGACATTTGGATTTCTTCTATATTTGTGTAAATTTAATCAAAGGAGTGAAATTTGGTTGTCAACATCAAGCTGCTATTATCCATTTGTTTGAGATGGTTTTTGTGTTTACTAGGATGGGAAGGTGCTGTCATCTTTGAAATAAGTAGTTATGAAGCCTGTACTCAAGAAGTCACCTTTTGATACTGATGAAGATACTTCCATCAATGCAGTGGACTGAGGTTACTTATGTGGTGGATATTTGCATCTCAAAGATGCAGGAAACCTGCTGTGTGCTCTTATAGCAAGCCTTTTTCCATAGTGAGCTCCTATACTTCTCTCCTTTTTTTCCCCCCTTGTTTACTTGATGCCAGTTATTTCAGGATGTGCTGTGCATGAACATTGTTTAACTCTAAACTCATTTGGTGTCTTATTTATTCCAGATAATAAAAAAGAACTTGCTTCATTTTTAATCCATATTACAGGAAGATCACTGGGGAAACTGTGGAAGAAATTATATAAATGTTTAAAACTTGCATTCTCTTTTAAAATATTTTTATTGACTATTGCATAATTAATTTCACTTAGTAATAACATCTCACTCATGGCAGCATTTTCTAATTGCCAAAGGTGGCAAGCTAATGTTCAGGAGGCTAAGAAAAAACTTCCTGATGGATTAGATAAATGCTTATAATCAGGAGAGAGGAACAATGACTATTAATGTGGGTAGCAAGAACAAGTGAAAGCAGAGACTGAATTATTCATGTGGTCTGTTTCAACACGCACTTGTTCTTTCACTTGCTCATGCATTTATCTTTGTGACTCACAGTTAATGTGTTTGGAGAAGAAAGCTGTGGAGAGAACAACCTCTGAAAAGGCTACCAAAAGAACATTTGCCTGCTCGGCTGTAATTGGGAAAAAAAATACATGTGGAACTCCTGAAGATAGTAGCTTATGTTGGATCTATTCACAGCCATCTTTCATATAATCAGAAAATGATGATCAAGGTTTTGGAAATGGAATTATATATTTGGGACGCTTAGACCTGATATTTCTAACCCAAGGCACATTAAAGAGAGATGGTGCACAGCACTGCGAGTCAGGCTTTGTGCAGCTGTGTCACAACTCTCACTTTCATTGCTTATGCTGTGAGAACTGCGACGACTCTCTTGTTTAAAAGCTCTTTTTGCAGTCTACAGGGACATTAGGTTTTCTTAGTCTGTGAAACTCAGTTATCAGTTCTTACTGCATCAGTTCTTATGGATCTTACTGACTTTAGAGAGACTATGAATAAAAATAATCAGAATAGCCTATGTGGCTTACAGTATTAAGAAGAAATCTGTGTGCTGTCTGCATCTGATACTAGTGATCAGCATTGTTGATTATTGAGCAGAGGCATTAGTTAAAGCATTTTCAGTAAAATTATTGCTGAAATTATTTACAGCAAGCACCATCTATTTCAATGTTTAGGTATGCTTGTTACAGCAAGGCTGCAATCGCAGAATCATAGATTCCTTTCTGCTGAAAGAGACCTTCTACCAAAACAGGGTCAGTGCTGAATGTACACCTGATAGTTTGGTCTTAGGCAAGTATTGAATGGCTTTGCATTTTTACTGCTTTGGTCAAATATATTGATTTAAGGCACACTGTAAAGGTTATTAAAGGTTATTTAAGGTTGTAATTATGGCTATTTAAGGTACATTGAAAAGCCTACCTGTTCCTCTGGCCTTTCAGAATCCCTAAGACATGTTGAATGAGTTTGGAGTTGGAGCATCAGTAGCAGGATGCTTGCTACTGCTGTATGGTTTTGTTTAACAATTTAATTGAATACTGTGCTGAAAACCATATATATATATTCTTGCTTAAAAATGTATGTTTTTGAACAAGGCGGGGGGGGGCTCCTTCTCCCCCCCCCCCCCCTAAGAACTGAAAGTGAAGGAAGGTAGCTTAGATCCTGCTTGAACACTGTTGCTTTTTTGAAGCTCTAATCTGTACACATGCAAAGCATGCAGGAGATGTGGGTGGAACAGGAACAGTGCAGGCCTTTCCCTTCTGTCCCATTACAGAAGCAGATGGATGGATGAGGTAATTTACCTAGCTGGACTCCAATAACAGCTACCTCACTAGTCTGGGTGTCAAAAAGCAACTTGCTGCTATGACAACAGGATACTGATTTGGTCATTTGAAGGAAAGTATGTGTACAGACTGTTATAGAATTTCTACAGTAATTAGAAATACTTAGAATATATATTGTAAAATAAATTATGAAAATGGTGATGTAGATGTTCTTATAATCAATATAAACAGTTATTACACATCTAGTGCTGTTTTCTAATATATGGAGAGAGTGTTCTAAATAATGTAAGGAATTAACAATTCATGAAAAGCAGCCACTGTGAGCTTCAAAGATGTCATTAAATGCAATCTTTCAGATTTTTTGGCATTGGGAAGTTTCAGCATTCAAATCAAATAGCTTCAGATGTATGTATGCATAACATTCATGTAATACTTTTGCTTTTTGCAACTCAACCAACAGATGAAACATAAGTGAAACAGTTTATTTTTTATATTTAAAAACCTCACATTTTCTTCAGATCAGCCTTCTCAACATTTCATATGGTGAGAAGAACTTGTTACATATTAACTGTTAGAAGAACATACCCACTGGGATTAGTAGGTTTATTTTTGTTTTGACTGTGTCCCATCTGTTTTAAGTTTTGTTTTGTTGGGTTTTTTTTAATCTTGAATATATTATAGCTTTCTTTGAAAGAGGTGTATCGGGTTTCTGTGTTCTAACTGAGTTTTAGAATAATTAAAAATGGATCAAATATATTTGGCATAAGTTATTATTTTTCTCTGTCAGTTCAGACATATTTCATCTCCATGGTTAGTCTTAGGGGAAATGCTCTCGTGTTCTGTCCACACAAGGTCCCTTGCCTATGCAACCCCAGCTCTTGAAAAATGTATGAGGATGGGCTGTTGCATCTCTGTAGATTTCAAACTCACTAAAATTCAGCAGAATTTTGGTTTTATATTCTCCAGAATAGTTTGAGGAGTTGGGTTGTTGTTTGGTGGTTTGGTTTTTTTTTTTTTTGGTGGCAGTAGTTATCTTTTTTTTTGTCTTGTGTGTAAATATATGGTGTTTTGCATCAGACCTCTGGATGCTACTGCACAGTATATGTTATACTAATCGGAGATTTCTGTCAAGTGACAGGGCTATGAGAGTACTGTTCTGAAGATCTCCAGGACGCCATGCTGTGTTACAAGGCTGCCTCTATTGACTTTACGTAGATTGTGCCCTTATAACTTCTCAGAGTTCTCTCCTTCACCACTTCATAGTTGAAAATCTTCCCTAGTACTTTTTGTATGTTGGGCAAAATCTGTAACTTTTATCATCTGAGACTTAGTATTGCTAGATTGCAAGCAGACTTGCTGTTGGCTTTTGAAGTTGCATGGTACATTTGAGGTTTTTTGATTCTGTGAAATGTTAAATTGCTGGGGAAACAAGAGTCTAATATTTGAGGACATGGGGAGATGATCCAGAGAACTTTATTTCTAAACTCTGAAGTAGCAAATTCTAAGCTTCATGAGATATTAAGAAATTCAATATCTCACTGACATATTAAGCTTTTTAGTGGAATGTTGGCCCATGTGATGCAAGTCTGTAGTATAATGTGGAGATGGGAGATCCCCATCTTACAAAGGGGAGCTGTTCACTGGAAAATGCAATGTTACTTATGCTTTTCTATGTCACTTTTTATAATTTAAGTGTATTTCAACATTTATGGCAGGTGTTAAGGACCTATATAAAGTGATTTACTGATATGGAGACCATTTTGGTAGAAACTAGAACAAAGTGTGTTTTGGTGGGGGTTTTTTGTTTTGTTTTTTGTTTTGTTTTTTTTCTTCACTGATTCTGCCTTCTGTTTTCTTGCAAAGTGAGCTTGTCTGTGACAGAGTAATAGAGAAGATGAGATGCTGAGTCACAGCTCTGCTGAAACTCTCGTTCTGAGAGGAAGTTGTGCTTTCTTCTAGTCTGTCTGGTCCCACATTCCTTGAAGTTGTCTTAGCCATAAAAAACTATTGAAGGACTGTACAGAAAATTCAGAAGCTTCTGCTTCCTTAACCATTGTAATGTAAAGGAGGAATAGTATTAGCAAAGATTTCATAAATCACTAAGGCTGATGATATTCATTTTGAACGCTTTCTCTTTCAGTATTATCCTGCTGGAAAACATTGATTTAGAGGAAAAGAGTATCTAAGAGAAAGAAATTTTGACCCGTTCTGCTTTGGGCTCGATACAGGTTCTGTTGTGAAGCAGTTCTTGCAGTAGAAGAGCAGGTGAATGATGCAGTTTCTTTACACACAATTCTGTTTGTATCTCTTCATTGTATCTCTATCTTTTCCTCCCCCTTCTTCCCACTCAGACAAGTGTGCGTGTGCACGTGCATCACATGTACCTCATGCACAATATTTCCTTATTTTAAGACTAGAAAATAAGCAAAAAACAAGGAAGATTCTGCTCTGCGTTTGTACGTGTTCACAATCTAGCATATTGCTTTATTTTGCAGTTACAAGTAAGATTTGCAAAGTGAATTTTAAAAATAGCTTTGAAAAAATATGAAGATGAGCATGGTCTAATCAGATGGATGGATGGTTGCTTTATTTTCCTATAATGCTCTGTTATTCTTGATTATATGCTGAAAATAGGTACGATAATATTTTTAACAGTGGAAAAAAAATCCCTTTCTTGCTTTTGTTGCTTAAAGATCACTTACAATGTAAAATTGAGGCAGGTTAGCTTCACTGACAGAGACAGGTCTATACTAGCATTCAGAATTTCCAGTCTGAATCAGTGGGTCGTAACTAATGGCACATTAACTATATTTCCCCTGGAGAAGATGTGCAGTAATTATATTCAACTGTTTCTATTTTTAGGATGTGATGGGGTGCCTTTATGGCCTTGTGTTTAGACCAGCTGTTTTATTTTTTTTGCAACTCTGATTTGCTTTTTTCCCTGGAATTCTATCAATTTGTCAAATGAATGAAAGCGTTGTTGTAAGTGTGATATGTCTTAAAAGGCTCCATAAAAACCAAAAGATATTTTTCAAGATGATAGAATCATAGAATACCAGGTTGGAAGAGACCTCAAGTATCATCTGGTCCAAACTTTCTTGGCAAAAGCACGAACTAGACCAGATGGCTCAGCACCCTGTCCAGCTGAATTTTACAAGTGTCCATTTGGGAATCCACCACTTCCCTGGGGAGATTATTCCAGTGGCTGATTGTTCTCATGGTGAAAAACTTCTTCTTGTGTCCAATCAGAATCTCCCCAGGAGTAACTTGTACCCGTTACCCCTTGTCTTTTCCATGTGACTCCTTGTAAAAAGGGAGTCTCCATCTTCTTTGTAGCCACCCTTTGAATACTGGAACATGGTGATGAGGTCTCCCCTAAGCCTTCTCTTTTCAAGGCTGAACAAACCCAGTTCTCAGCCTTTCCTGCTGTGGCAGGCTTCCCAGTCCCTGATCAGCTTTGTGGCCCTTCTATGGGCCCTCTCCAGCCTGTCCACATCTTCTTTTGTATAGCAGGGACCAGAACTGAACACAGTATTCCAGGTGTGGCCTGACAAGCACTGAGTAGAGTGGGATAACAACTTCTTTATCTCTGCTGGTGATGCCCTTGTTGGTGCAACCCAGCACCCCATTGGCTTGCTTTGCTGCTGCAGCACACTGCTCACTCATACTGAGCTTGTTGTCCACCAGGACCCCCAGGTCCCTTTCCACAGAGCTGTTCCCCAGCTGGGTAGATCCCAGCCTGTGCTGCACACCCGATTATGTTTTCACAGGTGCAAGGTGTTACACTTGTCCTGTTGAACTTCAGGAAGTTCTTGTTAGCCCACTCCTCCAGCCTATCTAGGTCTTCCTGCAGGGTGGCTCTCCCCTCCGAAGTGTTCACTTCCCTGCTCAGTTGGGTATCATCAGCAAAATTCATCAGGGAATGCTTGATCTCATCATCCAGATCACTTATGAAGATACTAAACAAGTCTTCTGTAGCAGAGTGCTTAAAAGGGATAAATGTGAGTTATTAATCTGAAAGAAAAAAGCACAATAGTATGTGAAATGTTGTGGTTTATTTTTAAAAAATGAGTTGTGGTATAATAAGGCTTGAACAAGTTGTGTGTCATTTCCCAATATTGTTTACTTATATCTAGAATATGTTAGTCTGTGTAAATTTTCAGGTATTCCTCTTCCAGTTTTGAGAGAGAAGTCAGCTTTTTAAAGGAAGATCTGAATACCTGTAAGATGTGTACCAGGGTCTCAGTAGTGTGCGTGTTATATAAGTTTCTTCACATACTAAATTGCAGTTGCAGAATTGAGAGTATTTTTGTTTTGGTTCCTCTTGTTTCATACTTGTAGGTGTTTGTAGTGACAGATGCATTGAATTACTATCTGCAAGAAAGAGAAGCAACTATCTAGAAAGGAGAACTTGGATGTTAGAGGTAGGATTTAAGTGAAATATAAGTGGCTATTATGCTTCTGAGTGCAGAATGTACTTTACTGCTGCTTAAATGGGACTTTCACTTTTAATCATTTCAGCAAAGATGTACAGTCTGTGTAAAGCCACTAATCAGGGTTAACTTGAGGAAATCTAGGATGAACCTGCTTGGTTTTAATTAGAATTATTTAGCAGCCAATTACCACTGCTGCCTATATTCAGGACCAAGAAGGGGGAGTGGTGTTTTAGTTTGTCCTGAGGAACAAGCTAATTCACATCATGACACTATGACTCAGCTTCCTGCTACATTGTCATGTAAAGAAATAACAAAATTTTGCCAAATTTGTTGACATAGAGTGAAAATGTAATAAATGTGAACAGTGAGAGGGTGTTATCATATGGCTTGGTGGCATTTTGTTGGTTGATTTACAATTGAGAGAAAGTAATTTTTTTTCATCTCAAAGTTAGATGGCTGAGCTAGGGTAAAAGTGTAAAATCAGTAGGTTTTCTTGATTTTTCTTTTGTTTTCATGAATAAATAATAAAAGAAAAGAAATGCAGGGACAGGATATCACACCTTTTGTACCTCAACTTCATTTCACTTTGTTAAGAAGCTATACAGTCTTTAAAACCCCAGGTTTGCTATATTTGTATCTTATGTAGATCCGATAAATCTAATGTGACCTTGAGGGCCTTTTGCACTTATTCTGTGTTTTGTCAGATGTATCAGTGCAATTTAAACATTCCAGCTGATATTGTGAAGCTATTTATGAAAATATCTGTATCATGAATGCATTTATCAATACCTCTAACACTACTTAAGAGCTAAGGATCAACTGTTAAATCTTAATATAGGTTTTTAAGGCTAAAAGGTTTTAACTGAGCTATGGCATTTTAATCAGGTTCACCTGTCAGAGGAAAGAGTTTGAGGCAGTGGGATGTTATCAAGAGCCAGACAAAGAAGGACATTTGACAAAGCAATGTTAACAGAAGTCTCTCTAGTAAAAGAATACTAATATGCATAGAGGCCTGTGGGTAGGAGAGAAATAATTGGGTTCCCTTGTGCAGTAAGATCATCTGGTTTGGATGCAAGGGTGTTCAAAGTTAGAAAAAACAAAGAACTTATGTCTGTGTTTTATCATAGATGGAGCCTTATGGATTTTCAGGAAAAGAATGAGATTTATTGAAACAGTGTTACAGAAATCTTATTTAGGATTATTGTGCTTTTTCTAACATGTTGTAAACTGCTGTGTTTTACCTGGTTAGAAGTGTATGCCTTCAAAAGTCTTGAGCTAAAAGTATCTTTGGTGACAGTATGGGAAAAAAAATGAGGGGGATTGGACCAAAACCAGGCATGGTCTTGGAGAAGGTCTGCTACAGAAACGTGCCCTTGGCATACTCTGTGTGTGTATGCAGGATTCTGAGCACAAGGGAACATGGGGCATGTGGGCAGAAGTGCATGTCTTGTTACCATTAAGGATAGCTATTCCTCTGTTCCTATTCCTTTAGAATATCTTCTAACTAGGTTTTATGAACTCTAAAGTCATTTTGTTGTAGGTTATGAACAGCTGGTGTGGAAAAAAAAATTGCAAAATCTGCAGAAAGAACTAACAGCTTCATGTGTAAAAACTTGAAATTTCTTGTATTTGGAAAGCCATTTTGATGGCTGAAACGCAGAGTTAAAATACCCAAATGTCTTGTCAGTTTGATCATCTTTTAGATAATCTGTGCTACAGTTTCCCAAAGGCTGGGAGCTCAGCTTTGAGAGCTCTTCCTTCTCTAGATGACTGCTTCAGTGATTTCAGAACCAAATTCTCTGTCTGATATCTGTTTCTAGGACTGGCTACCCCCGCTCTGGGAGTCCGAAGAACTAAGCTGGGCTTCTGCTCCTCAGGCTTATTGTTACTGACTTGTTCTTAAATTTAAAAAGCCTTCTTCTTTCTTCATACTAATGAACCCGCTAAAACTGTTCAAGAGCTTTGTGTCTGAGTGTTTGGACAGAAGAATCTCTAGGGCAGCTCATTTTATGAAATTATTTTCCTTTGTGGAAATTAAATATACTGTGTTACATTGTGTTGATCCAAATACAAATGCTTTTCACTTGTTAAATGAATCAAGTATTTTGTTACGGACTGGTTTAATGTTAAATTGCACATGTATGAGCTGTCCTATCTTACAAAAGATACAGCTGTGGTGTGCTATGCTTGGTCTCCAGTGTGAGTTGGGCTCGCTGCATGCACTGCGCTCTCCGCATGGACTTTAGAGAGCTAACATTGATGCATTACTGGAATGAATGTGCTCTGCTTGGGTCACGGCAGAGAGTCACTCATTCAACTGAAGCATGGGCCTCTGAGAGTTACGTAAACTATTCAGATCGGTAACTCATGTTCATGTTGAAAACCTGAAGGTATTTCACATTATCAGTTTGGAGTTTTCACACTTTCTGAAGTCTATCAGGCAAGTTCACTGTGTTTTCATTGGTTATGCAGATGGTTCAAGATTTTAATGAAAAAATTGTTATTGTTATAACAAAGCTGAAACACTAGGTAATATTGTCTTCACTGAAGCATAGATGAAATTCAGATTTGATATTGTAGTGTAACTTTATTGAGGGGGGGGGAAATTCCTTTTTGCTCTCCCCAATACTTCACTGAGGTGAAAAAAAGGCAACATATTGAGTGAAAAAAAAAAGGCGGGGGGGAGGAGGTAGGAACAGGGTTATATCATCTCATTGTCTCAGGCTTGATCTTGCAATGAGGTGGAAAGAGCAGTCTTGTCTTCTATGAGCTTTTGTAGAAATACACAGAAATGCAGTTACTACCATTAATATGCAAGCTCAAGTTATGTTGGGTGCGAGAATTCGCCCGCAGGCTTGCAATAAGGGTTTAAAACTTTATTGTTTGACACAAAATTGTGATGCTGAAGTTTCAGAAAAGTGGAAAAAATGTCTGGAAATAAGAATTAATCTTTCACTGCTGGGATATTTAAGATCAATTATTAAGTAACTCAGTAAAAAAACCCACACTTGCTTCAAGGTACTCTAATTGGATTTACTTTAATGTACTGTTCTATGTCAGTGGAAGAAAAATCAGTGATTTTTTGATAGTTTGAGTTTGACTATAATAATATAATCATCTAAGTGATATACAGTTCAACAATGTGTGCATAACAGAAATGAACAACCAACTAGTTTCATGTTGTGAAAAATACAGCTGCAAAATGGCAGTTCACTGTTTACTTTTTTATTTCATGTTTCTTTGGCCACTGTTCTTGATTTCTATAACCTTATTCTGTTTGTAGCTTGGACTTTAATTTCCAGACTGAATTTGCTCAGAAGCAGTTCTGGTAATCTTGCCATATTTTGTATGCTAACATGGTCTTAAATAGTTTTTATTGCTGTTTGGTCCCCCGCCCCCCCGCCCCCCCCCCCCCCCCCCATGGAGAATTGTATTTCCCATCACTGCGTAGAGCTTCGGAGGATGCAATAATACCAAGTTCTAAGAGATACTGGATACTTTTTTGACAAAGATATAACTAGTAATATTTTAGAGTTCTGTTGCTACCTAGCAGACATAGAAGGATCTTTGGGTCTTTTTAATATCTGCTAAGAGATAAGCCATCCTGTAAATACTAGCTCAAAGCTTCATAGTGTCATGTGATGCTTTTTCAAGATGCTTCATTAACACTAATGACATTTTTATTCACTGCTATACAGAAAGGTGGGTAAATTATTTATATTAATGTTGAGGGAATGGGTTAGTGTTATGTACAGGCTGTTATTCCTTTGTTCAGAAAAAACTCAGGTGCAACTTCAAAAGGCTTTTGGTTTTCTCTCATGTTTAGGTAGAATATTTGTAGAAGGAAACAGCAGAATTTCAGCACACTGCAAGTTTCTAAGAGCCGTGATCCCATTTAATGTACACTTTTTACTGACTTTAAAGCACTATAAAATAATGATAGGCTCTTCTGTACCATCAGTTATGTTGCCATCAGCTGCATTTCTTGAGGATTCAGTGAAAAGGCATTTAAAACCTTGTAGTGCTGTTCCATGTGTCCTATATAAAGTACAAAGTGATGGAGATCATTCTTAAAACTTGTAACTTTACTGCTGATCACAGAAAGAAAGCTAGCTTTTGTCATATGTTTTTCTTCAGGTCACTGATTTTTAATAATAGTCTTACCTTAAAGGAGTTTTACCTTTAAAGCTCAAGGTGTTAGTCTTAACACTTGTCTTATTGGCCATAATTACGTTTTAGACAAAAATAAAATCTTTTTTTGTTTTGCAAGTCAGCCCTTTATTAATACTTAGGATGAGTCTCTGTTGCACAGGTAAAGATATCTTACCTCAAGCAATCCCTGCTGTGCATCTGTAAGAAAACATTATTGCTTTGAAGTCCTGAAAACTGTGTATCCAGCTTTTTTCTTGTTATCCCTCTTTAAAAGTATTTTGTGTAGTTCTGTCTCATAGCTGAAGCCGATTAATTATGCAAGTTAAACACTACAAAGTGAGAAGGTGAACATGCTTGAAATGAGGAGGAGCTGAAGTTTGTATTCTGCAAATAAAATAAAAATTAATCAGTATCATGGATAGTTTCAATTATCAGTTGTGTGTGTGCTTGCCTCCCTCCCCGTCTTCTGTGCCCTGCCCCCCTGAACAGTCATCCTTCCAGTGGTAATGGGCTGGTTGAGTCCTTGGTGATATTCTCTGGATAGATTTCACCTGTCCTAAGAGCTCAGTGGAATAATGTGTTCTTGGCAGTACTTTAAGACCAGTAATCGATGAACATCATCTACTTCAGGAAGAGAACCTTGGTTTTTCAGAAGAGGGTGATAACAAATAGTAACTTTAGGGTGTTCATGGCTTGAAGGAAAAACATGCTCAGTTCAGGAAGGTTCTTTGTATCAGTAAAATTATTATTCCAAGTCATTATTCTCTCATTGTGTTAGGTCTCCTAACAGTAAAATATGTTAAGAATCTGAAGTAGAACTTGACACATGGAGCCTTAAAAGCTAAAAGGGAAGGAGATATATGGTACTTCATTTTTTCAGAAGTTAGGGGCTTTACATTTACTGCTTGCTTTCCCTTTTCTAGGACACAGACTCTCATTCAGTGGTTGCTTGTGATCTTTTCTGCTCAAATGCATTTTCTTTTTATTCGTTGCCTGGTTGAATTCAGGCGTACACATACAAGCTGATCTCTGAAAGGCTAGAATGTGTTTTAAATGTTCAGAGGTTTGCAAAGTCAGTGTGGGAGATTGCAACTTTTCTGACTACCTGTATAGACATGTGGCATAAGCTTTTTATATTTCTATTTTTATTTATATTCCTACTTTTTTCCATTTCAGAAACGATATTATTAAAAACATCATTTCATTAAAAATAAAAATTATGTTATCTAAGATACCTTAGTTGCAAAAGGAAAACTGAATGCTTATTTGTAGAAATTTTTATCAAAATCTGAGTTCATGTCATGAGCTCAACTACAGGGGAGAAGATAAAGGAGGGAAGATACAGGAACAGAATTTAAGGCTGTTCGAGTCCAAGCAGGAAATTGAATTGCTAGGAAATCTGGAAAAGAAAATATTAACTTACCCAAAATTATTTCTATTATTATTTTAAATGAAAAAGTAGTTTGGGAGCACCAAAACACAAAATGCAGCATTGCTTTCAATGATTTCATATCAGCCTGTCCTATAAAGAAAATTAACAAGTCATTTTAGTCCATCATGCAAAGCATTTGGTGCAGCAGGGGAGAACTGGGAAAGAAACACAGAGCTCCAGTTAACCTGTGAACTTGACAGCCTTGGTCTTCCCTACAGGGAATGTAGAATTACACTGACACATCTTTTGCAAAAATAATTAATTTTCTAATAAAGAATTATAGAATGGTTTGGGTTGGAAGGGACTATAAAGATCATCTAGTCCCAACCCCCTGCCATGGGCAGGGACACCTTCCACTAGCCCAGGTTGCTCAGAGCCCCATCCAGCTTGGCCTTGAACCCTTCCAGGGAGGGAGCAGCCACAGCTTCTCTGGGCAACCTGTGCCAGTGTCTCACCACCCTCACAGGGAAGAATTTCTTCCTTATATCTAATGTAAATCTACCCTCTTTCAGTTTAAAACTGTTACCCCTTGTCCTGCTACTATACCCCCTGAGAAAGAGTCCCTCCCCAGCTTTCCTGTAGCCCCTTTAAGTACTGTCAGGCCGCTCCAAGGTCTCCCCGGAGCCTTTTCGTCTCCAGGCTGAACCCCCCCAACTCTCTCAGCCTGTCCCCATAAGGGAGGTGCTCCAGCCCCTCATCATCTTCATGGCCTCTTCTGGACCCACTCGAGCAGATCTGTGTCCTTCTGATGTTGGGGCCCCCAGATCTGGACACAGCACTGCAGACGGGGGTTTCACAAGAGCAGAGTAGAGGGGGAGAATCCCCTCCCTCGACCTGCTGGCCACTCTTCTCTTGATGCAGCCCAGGACATGGTCGACTTTCTGGGCTGTGAGTGCACATTGCGGGCTCATAGTCAGTTTTCCATCCACTAATAGCCCCAAGTCCTTCTCCTTGGGGCTGCTCTCAATCCACTCATTGCCCAGCCTGGATTTGTGCTTGGGATTGCCCTGACCCATGTGCAGGACCTTGCACTTGGCCATGTTGAATTTCATGAGATTCACACGGTCCCACCTCTCCAGCCTGTCCAGGTCCCTCTGGATGGCGCATCCCTTCCCTCCAGCATGTCGACCGCACCACACAGCTTGGTGTCGTCGGTGAACTTGCTGAGGGTGCACTTGATCCCACTGTCCATGTCAGTGACAAAGATGCTGATCCCAATACTGACTCCAGAGTCTACCATACATGATTGTTATTTGCAGTGGTTTGAGATTTTGGAAAGAAGATGGAGGTTTTTTTCTTCTCGCACATTTTGGATTGGTGGCAAGATCGGTAGTACTATGGTGAATAGCATGGGCATAATACCTGCCAGTAAGAAAGGATGTTTTGATTTTTAACTTGTATTTTGCAGCAATATGTCAATGCTTCTTTACAAGAACCTAAGCCAGGGGAATTTTGGGGGTTTGTTTAGAAACAGAAAATCTGAGTTAGGCTTTTTCACAGGTTTAAAACCTGAGCAAACTTGTAACTGATTTGCAGTACAGACTAACCTACTACTGCTTATTGAGTGAAAGTATTCAGGAGAGAAACAGCATAATTTTAGAATTATTTTTTCTTTTGATATATCTAAAAGTAACTCTAACCTAACAGGAGGGAAAAAACAGGCAAGAGAAACTTTGACTTTTAACTTCTTCACCTTATAAAAAGCTTCATGTAAATTATCTTGATGTTTGTCATAAAACATCTACACTTATTTTGAACTTTTGACTGAAATTTTGAGCAGCTGGTTGTTGCTATGTACAGTGAATAATTTTTTGAGAATTTTGTGCCATGTCCTGTTAGTGGAAGACATAAACTTAGCATATTTGGACATGCAAGGTCATGTTTTCTTTAAAAGTTGTCTTATGTTCAGCTACTTCGTTTCACCATTAGTGCCTGCTCTTAAGATTGGTTTTTGAAGTGGTACATTTCATGACCTGAGACTAATTGGACCAAGATCCTATGCAGTGAAATACACACTCGAGACAGAAGAGTTCAGCTTGAACTAACCATACAAAGGATAAGAATCAAATACTAAAGCCTGTTTCTTCGCTCTGTAAATCAAAAAAGGTACACATGTGTGGTTTTGACTTTGTCTCTTTCAGCCTTTTCTCCTACGTAGATAGTCTGTTCTGAAATATTTTTTCAGGAACATGACTGTCAGGTACTCTGTTTGCAGTATGCTCCTCTGTACCTTTGAGAAACTACTGGAAATCTTTCCAATAATTTGAATTATGTTTAATTTTATTAAATTTTAATGTGAATGAAAGTTCCAACCTTGTTAATTTGGTAAATGTCAGTATATGAAAGGTTGCCTTGTACATAGGATCATCATTAGTATCTGTATCAGAATTGTACCAGAAAGGAAGATCCACATCTTTGATAAATGTATGTTCTTTTCTTAAATTTTTTCATGCAGACTTACTGTAAAACTTGTGAAACTTTTGTTGGTGAGAGTTTGTGTTAGGCTGTAATATATTTTTACTAAAGCCAGAAGAGGAGAGATAGGGAGCAAAGGATTAGCCTCCATGAAAAAAACTGAAATTAAAGGAGGCTTTTACAATTTGCTCTGAGATGACTGTGCTTCAATCACTTCAGATTTGTATTTTGTAATGTGTTTTAGCAGGAGTGTGGAACTGAGTGACTCTAAGTTTCTTAGGCAGACAAGCAGCCTCCTCAGATCTCTCAGTAGGATTTAGAATAGATGATATGTTGTTGCATTTTTATTTTTAACTTCTTCATATATAAAAATGAATAATAGCATAGCTTTGAAGTATTTTCTTGAATTTATTTGTAAGAGTGGCTATAAAATTTAAAAGTTATCACTAAGAACCTTTGCTCAATTGAAACTTTCTAATAAAAGTAATTTTTTTGGCAGTTTTGTTAGCAGAGAATCAACCAACCTTATAAAGGTCAAAAGTTGTTTCCAAATAAGATAATTTTACTTTTTAGAATGGATTCTATATGGGTTTATGTAAGGGGACGAGGGCAGGGGGTGGATAGGGAGGGCGGAAGATTTTTTGTTTCATCTTATCTTCCTGATCCCTCTAACTAAAAGATGAGAAGTTTTAATGAGTGTTTGTCCTGGTACAAAAGACTGAGATTTAGATTAATTTTCTCTGTTTTCTGTGGGAGTTTGAATAAAGATTTCCTCCATCTTGCAATAATGCCTTGAAGGGTGCTCTTAAATGGTGCCTTGGCTCTGTCCAGCTAAAGATTTTTCAATGTCAAAATTAAATGTTAAGTTACACAGAAAACAGAAAAACTACTTAAGTTTGGGTTTCAGAGAAATCCAGTTACCAACCTTGCTGTGAAAAAAACCCCAAACAAGCAAAAAACAATCAAAAATACAGCTCTATCTTATACCTACAACATACCTGAATTCCATTTAGAGGTGTGTGCCCACGTGACGCTAATAGCAATTGCATTTTCAGTTTGAAGGCACAATTATAGACCCTTAGCAAGGAAAGAGTAAGCTGGAGAAGTGTTCATATGCAACTTGTTCTCTCTGGAGAGATTAAAGAACCAAGCAGATTAACTACACATCTTTAAGAATTGCATCAGGTTTAACTTCAAGGGGAAAAAAAAATTAAATTAGGTGACTAAATCTTTCCCTCAAGAAGGAAGGTCAGAAAAAAATTGCAGTTACAGTTGGACAACAACATTTTCTTTTCTTCAAAGTATTTTCTCCGTTTTGTTTTAGTGTTAGTGAGTTTGGGATTTGTGGCAACACATGATTTGAAAGAAGCTGCCAGGAAAGGCAAAGTAGCCCAGTAATGTAGCTGCCTTGATTTGATGGGGATCTTTTAGACTGTCATAGATTGTAAATTTTCTGTGGAGACTAACGTACAGTAAATGAACTCATTTGTACACTATCAAAGGTTTGTGAAGAAAAAAAGGATTTGTGTGTTACTTAGATTGGCTTTTACCCACTGTCTGGATTCAGAAGTGAACTGAAGTAGTTAGATGAACCCATTTATACTGAATAAAATATAATATATTGGTGCTACAGTGTCCCTACAAATTAATGTATTGTGGTATCTACTAGAGATATTTTCTTGTATTAAGAGGGGTGTACTTCTGCTTTTCAGCACTTGTTCAAGACAACATGATGACAATTACCATACAAGCTCTGCTTTTCTAAAATGTGTGATGCCTCTGTGTTTTGTGAAACCATTAAGACTTTTACTATCACCATTATTTAACAAAATATTTTCATGTTGAGAATGTCAACACGTGCATCTATCACATTTGGTCTTTGACATAGCTGGCCAGACCTAAATTTTTAAAGCATATGTCTTCTTATGAGTGTGATTTTGCTGATAAAATGCTATCACTGAAAAGAACTGGGATCATATTTTTTTTTCTCAGGAAGAGACATTAGTGAGACTTGTTGAAAACAGATGCTCTGTCATTTTCTTGTCTATATGGGAGTAAAGGCAAGGAAAATGTGGTTAAAATTTCGAAAGAAGGAAGATCTGATTGAAAAGGGAACACGTCTAGATCATATTGACCCTCCTAGTGCAATGGAGAAGTAAGAAAATTAGCAATGAAAAAGTATTTTTGTTTGGATCTTCTTGTGGTGTGGAAATAAATGAACTTGGATACCAGAACTCTTTAATCATAGATATATGAAGTTTTATGAATTTCATGACCTCCTTGTTCTGTGGCAGGGAGGCTGTGGTCCAGAGAAAAGCCATGTGGGACAGTGCAGTTGTTCTGGGTGGGCTAGCAGGTCCTGGGAGTCTCTCTCGCTTTCCTGTCCCTGGAGCCTCTTGGGTTCACTCTCCACACGTGGCCCTGGAGAGCACCAGACACAGTATTGCAAAGAAAATACCCAATGGTGATTCATCTTGTTCAAATTCACTTGGCACTGAAGAACTTGCTGTTACAAGCATTTCAGTACCTTCATAACTTTCACAGTGGGTAACAGGTTGCTTATTATCAAGTTATTTCCCTATTCTTCAACTAAGCAATTACCTTATACTTTAGTGTTAAAGCATTGTTGTCAGCTAGACACCATCTATTCCAGCCCCTACAGATCCTTTGGGGATGTTCAAGTTGCAAAGAATGTAAAAAAAATGATATAGTTTTGCTAAAATTTATATAATCTTAATGCAGGATATGGTGTTAAAACATGGTATTTAATGGTAACAAGCCGAAAGTTTTGGGTTCTTATCTCATTTCTAATTCTGCCCATCAATTGACCTGTGTCCAAATCACTGATATGTCCATTAAGAATATCTATTGAGCGGAGAATTTATTGTATTCCTCAAGGACTTAATATTTCTTTTCAAGGGAAGATCTGTCTAATCTGAAAGAGTAATCAAAAATTTAATATGGAATTTTCAATATACTGACTCTCAATGACTAACATGGCATCAGAATTCAATGGGAAAAATAGAAGTAAATCCCCTTTATGCAAGTGAAATATTCCTTGCTCCGAAGACAGATGGTTTTACTTTTAACTTCCGTGCCTGTGTAGTGTAATAGGCAAACAAGTCAAAGTAACACCATGATGAGGGATAGCTACCATTTCTGGTATCTAATGTGTCTTACGCCTTCAGGAATCCACCTGTAGACATTTAGTGGGAAAGTGAAGAAGATGCTGCTGCTGGGCCAGCTAAGGCAGATTAGCTCTTTGTGGTAATAAGATGATGATGGACGAAGGAATTTGGTGAACATTTCCAGTCCATTTCCAGTGTGTCAGCTCAGTTTATACAGGAACTTTAAATGTCAAAATGTACTAATGCAGCTGGTGCGTCAGCTTAAATATGGAGTGAAAACCTTGGTGCATCTTTCTAGACTTCATTTATGCTATAGCAGAGCTGGCAAGAGCAATAGTCTGTCTTTTAACCAACTCAAAAGCGGGGGATCAGAAGGTTAAATGGATATGTCCCAGGGATCTGTTAGCATGTGAGGAAGAGAAGGCTGAGGGGAGACCTCATCACTCTCTACACCAACCTGAAAGGACATTGTAGAGAGGTTGGTGCTGGTCTCTTCTCACAGGTGATTAGTGACAGAACAAGGGGAAACAGCTTTAAACTCCAACAGGGGAGGTTTAGAGTGGACATAAGGAAAAAAAATTTCCCAGAAAGAGTGGTCAGACAGTGGAATAGGCTGCCCAGGGAAGTGGTGGAGTCACCATCCCTGGATGTGTTTAAGGGTCGTTTAGACAAGATGTTGGGGGATGTGGTGTAGGGGAGAACTTTGTAGAGTAGGGCTGAGGTTTGGACTCGATGATCCCAAGGGTCTTTTCCAACCTGAATGATTCTGTGGCTACATCTCTGGCTAGAGTTCAGGAGACCGGTATTAATATTTCTGTTACAGACATGTTGTGTGTCCTTTTGGCAAACTTCCCAATATTTCTAGTCTCATGGTCTGTTTTTCACCTAAATTCTGGCAACAGAGACTGATGATTGCTTTATTTGTGAAATATGTGGCACAATGAACCACTAATTTCAATTGGGCCCTACAATGATTTGGGTAGATATTGTATAAACTGTACTAGAAAATGAGCTGTGTCATGGCAATGTTTACAGTTAGGAAGACCATGATTTATGGTGGTAGGCAGGAGAGGTACAGTTGGGTCCAGGAACCAACATAATTCATCAAATGAAGCTATACACAGTTTTGTGTTTGAAGTATATGTGAACCATATTTGGCTACAACTTAGTCTGCCTGTCTAGAAGTAGCACACGCATTTTGGGAAAAGGAACTGCAAATAAACATCTGAAAAACTGTTGGCATAATATGTTTGAGTATTTATACAGGAAAATGTATTTAATACCATGCAACTGGAGAGGAGAATGTGTAATAATTGATTTCATACCATTGGGTATAGGGAAAACTTGTGTATTAAATGCAGGTCAGGGCTGTCTAAAGTCAGTGTCAGCCTTCAATATTATGACTTCACCAACAATATTGCAGTCTTAAATATTTATTAATTTTGAGCTTGAAAAACAATTAGGAATTCTCACTCAAATTTGGTGCATTTTAGGTTGATCAGTATATACCCTGGATAACCTTGTACAGTCCAGATTTCTGTGTTTGGTAAAAATTTGTTTGCACTATGAGCCTATAATTTTAGACAAGGTATTGTGCCTGTGGCATAGCTGGGCCCTGAACCAGAAATGTCTTTCTCTTTAACCACAAAGCTGCTGTTCTCCTTGCTCATTATGTTTACTGAGGGGGCGGGGGGGGGAATCCCACATCCTGCATCCTGCATTTTATAGGTTGCTTTCCATAGAAGCTATTTTTCTAGTTTTAAATACATTTGTGCTCCCAGTAGGATTTTTTTAAATATTCTTTTGAACCTTGAAAATATTTCCTTCTCTTCTAGTTTTTTCATTATCCATCTGACAGCTCTGGCTTTTTGTGCATTTTTTTTCTGCAGCTGAAATAATTGTGAACCGTTTTCTTAACAATTTTTGGTAATATTTTATTGTTTTGTTTTTGCATGCTAAATCAATGCTGTTAGATGAGCTGTGAATAAAATAATAGTTGTCAAATTCAAGGACTAGAGGCTTTCTTGTTACTTTCAGAGAAAAGTTTTGCTGATTTGTGAGTGTGTGAAGATGTTTGCTTGTTTGTTTTTTCCCCTCTCAATAAATGGAGAACTCCCAATATCTTCTCCTCCAGGTTCCATGTAAGCCCTGTATGCTTTTAAACCATGAGGTCCTGAGTTTGATTTGGCTTAGATAAAGCTCTCAGAGATGTTGAACACAAGGAACTACAGATGAGTGAGAAACCACTCTTGTCTGGGAACAGCCTAAAACTCCATTTTGTTCATGTATCAGGTCTCTGAGAGGACAAGACCCTGATCCTGCAGTGATGCAGAGGCAGTGGTCTGTAGAGCTTTCCTGGTTTTGCTGTTAATGAGACTTGTAAGAGTGGGACCTAGCTGTTTGCTTTTACTTTTGCACGTGGCTGCTTAGCTGAAGTAAGCACAAGCTATTACTGCTGTTATCCACATGTGTGCACGCATACACATACATGTATAATGTATATTTAGCATGTTTTAATAAAACATTCAATGCAACAAACAGTGGCAATGAAGATTACATGCTCTTATAAACATTTTTATTTTAAACTAGGTTTTGTGCTGTGATGCTGCAGTGGCATCAACAACATAATCAGCTTGGTAATAGAAGAAAGTAATTTCTTACAGTGATCCTAGAGCCCTTTGTTAATGTCAAGGATAATTTGGGCTGACTGATTTGATTGCTGCTCTTTTCCGGCAAGAGGTCTCAATAAATGAAACTGCTTGCCTGGATAATTTAGGCTTATATGATTGCCAGCAAGCTAATGATGCAAACACAGCTGAAATAAAATTTTCGTTTTATATTGGAGGATTTAAAAAAAAAAAAATCCACTTAAACACCTGCAGTATGGACTCTGTCAAAATGGGGAAGAGCTATTTGTCAATCTCAGGATGGTAAGTGTCTTGTGTGTATTATGAGATATGTTTCAGACAATTGGGCTTTACAGATCATTAGGACACTATTTTACGTTGTTGCAGATAAGTTATCTATACCCTTCTACTTCTTGCCCTGGTCAAAATGAGCTGTTAAAGTTTTAAAGGTTTTAAGGTAGGGATTTGTCTTTAAAATCAGAGAAGGAGGGTGAAGCTTCACAGATATTTACACTAAATTTAGTATTCAGAATTTAGTATTCAATTGGGGATTGAATCTGTAGCTTCTTCATTACTGTATGAATTGCAGTACATTTGTCCAAACCATTTTTTAGTGGCATGACTAGTTTGGGGAAAGAGTGGTTCGATATGTTGCATGCAGTTCTGCTTGGGAGTAACTAGAAAAAAAAGTATATCGAGAAACAGAGAACTGAGTCTGTTCCTCTGCACTAGTTAATGAGGAAGTATTACAGGCCTTGAAGGGTGGGGGGAAAGCAAGCCAAACCTTGTTATAATAGTTGGCTCTTAAAATGCTTTAGAGGCCAATTCATCATTTATTTCTAGGTCAGCCTTGCTACTTGTAATTTTTTTGATTTCCTGTTGTTGTTTTTTCATTCTTTCACGAGTCTATCAGGACTTACAAACTGTAAGCAAGTTTCCAAATTACCTAGTTTCGAAGCAGCATCATTTACAGCAAATTTTCTTTGCACAGATTATTTCAAAGCTGTCTGTGATGATTTTTTCTTCACTGCTTCAGGTGCTTTGATTGAAGACTTGCAATTTTGGGGAATAAAGTGCACCTCATTATAAACAGAAATCTTATATCATTAGGAGTTAGGCAAGTCAGAGGTATACCAGCTAGTGGTTACATTAATCAATGAATAATGTAGTTCTATTTCTACCCAATTAAGTGGAAATACAGTGATAACTTTTGGAGCTGATCAAGGCATGTTATTTATACTCTTCACTGTAGTTTATTTTAATCTTCCTAAAATGCTTCCAGTTATTGTCAAATCCTACTGTTACATATTGTAAAATACTAGATTCTTTTTTGCTATAGGATCACTGAAGTAAATTGGGTTTTATCAAGGTTTAATTCAGTTCTTCATGGAATTTAAGGGGATGGCTTTCAAGGAAGCAGACTAAAATGTGTATGTGTGATGTATGCACATTTCTAGACTAGACACTGTTTAGGTTAAAACAAGGTGTCTCTGTGTGTACACAATGAATACCAGATTGCTTATTAATAACTTTCCAAAAGGTAGGACACATGTGTTTTGTAGCTTATTTATTGTTATGGCATACGAGGGATTGAGGAGTTATGATTTTCTTGCAGAGAAGGAAAATTATAACTTTTTTAATGTTCTTATGAATTCTTAGTGTTCTTAGGTGCCTTTATTTTTGACTTTTAAATTAGAAAGTTTGAAATAAAAGTATACACATGTAACTGAAAACCCAGTATCACAGATAACAGAATTGTAATGAGAACAACTATGGTAAATAACAGATTTAGTAGATACCTGGGTAAAATTATATGGTGAGTCAACATTAATAATTTGAAGTTTATAAGCAAGTGGATGAAGGTGATCTGGTTAATGTGGATAACAGTTCTATTACTAAATAAGATGGGCAGGAATAATTGACAGTTCAAGGGACTCAGTTGGCAGTTTAGTTTGTTTCCTTGGAGCTAAACCTTCTTAGCTCATGAAGAAGGCTATCTGCCTACAAATGTGTCATGAAACCATCTTTCTGTTGTGTGTGGGCATTGTCTGTGAAACTGCTAGCAATGCTGGAGCAGAACTGTGCCTGTCACAGGCTGCACCAACGATTTACTGGTGTGGGCAGTGCTGAGGCCTGTTCTGTGCCCCTGGCTGGTTTACTGGCTTATTATAAAGAGATGCAGCAACAGTTTATGAGGATTTCCAAAATGCTTTTGAAAGGGTCCTTCTTAGAAGCCTGGTAAAGAACTAAGCTGTCAAGCAAGAAGAGAGGAGGTTGTTCTGGATTATTTACTGACTGAATGTTGGGGAGAGTTTGCCAGACAAGGCAAATGTGATTTGCACTGACAGAAAAAATGGACAGAGTATATTGATTTTAATTTTTTTTCCTGAAATATTTTAGACATGGATTGTGCTGTTGTGATAGTCATAGAGTTGTAAACACAGTGGTGAAATAATACAAAGAAGACAAACTTTAGTTGGAGAGGCAGTATCTTTTATTACTGATTTGAGCTACAGATAAGTTTTCTGCCAAAAGTGTATTTTCAGTCCTGAACCTAAAATATATTGATCAACTTCTCACCATCAGATTGAAAATCTGAACTGTAGACTGGATTTTCTCTACAAATTTAATAGCTGCCTCTCCAGCTAAGTATGGCCGGACTAATCCTACAACGATTTTATTTCCTAAATGCAGGCTGTAATATACTGCTAGGCTCTTGGGTGCCACTACCTTTCTTCAGGAGAGGTAATACCATCTCAGAAACCTAGAATACCTGTAGGCGATAAGGATATCCTCTAGGGATATAACCATATTTTTGAATGAACAATTTGGATGAGAGCCTCAACATAATAACAAAATTGACCAGCTTCTACACCACTTTTTTTTCCTTAGAGATTCCAGGTTAAGATAGTATGTGAAAACATCACAATCTGTACTTAAGAATAAATGAACTAGATGGGTTTGTATTCTCAGAAGCTCCAACATTTCTTAATTGCATCAACTGATTTAATAGAAATTACAATGTTTCCTTAGAAACCTCACCTTGTTTGACATACACAATTAATCAGCAGACAGCTCTGGGATGAAGTGCAGCAGCTTAATGAGGCCAAATCCTGATTGTGCTGATTAGTGACTAGAATTGGTCAAAAACTAGGATATCTGATCAGTGGGGTTGAATCAGAGTGTCTGTTTGCGTGCACAAGTGTATGTGTACACATGTTGGGGAGGGGTGTGAAAGAAAACCCGACTTTTTCCAAATGCCTTGTTGACTAGGAAGTGTAGATCATCACCACCCTGCCAGCCCCAAGCATACTTTGTAAACACTGAGTCATTTTGAATGGAGAATATTTCCTGTGCTTTTAAGCATTTTGGTTAGTGAAGGAGACAATCTTGTGCGTACAATGACATTTCAGCTTTATTGAAGATGTTTCTTAGATCTGAAGTCCTCCAATTGTTGCAAAACCTGGGGATCTCCCGACTTTGGACTCCTTTCTCCAAAGGAGGCTGCTGGACACTGTATCACATCTGATGGCCTTGGAGACCTGAGATTGATATTGACGGTTTCCTAGTTCTAAGGCAATCTGGCTGATAGATCTGGCAGAAAACCTTGCATCAGCTGTCTAGGATTAGTATCAGGATTTATTTAACTGTTCACACAGTGTTTTAGGACAGGCGGTGAAAATGAATAACTGTAAGGGAAATTCAGGTAACAACATAATTACCCAAACTGGAATTTGGCCAGGACATTAGAGCTAACAGTTCCATTTCTGTGGAAGATGCTGTGGGATTTTTAAAGGCACTTTGGTTTTTATCTCTTATTACAAATATTGCTGGTTTTATGGCTGTATGATTTGAAACTTGTATTTGAGCCTAAGGAATATTTTTCAGTGGATTTAAGGCTGGGGAATAGCACATAAAAACCATGGTACATGTGTAATCAGATTTTATAAATAAAACTGTTAAATTTTGTTTGAGCCTCTACTGCCACATGGTAATTTAAAATTCTTAGGAAGTGTGCTTTGTGGTGTGTTCACTGTAGATCTAACCATTCTGTGCTGACAATTATCTTTTTGATCTTGTAACAAGGTGTGTGAGTAATGACTAACACATAAACACATTAAGGAATATTGACATGGGTGTGGCTGTCAGGTAACTGTGTGTGTAGAGGAAAATCAATCATCTGTTTAGAATAAAGGGAACCAGGCTATCTGAATACCGGTCTATACCACACAGTGAAGTGCAGTGGGGCTTCTTTCCAGGGACTTCTTGCCAGCAGAAGGAAATGAAAGACAAAAGAATAAGAAGGACAGCTAGTTGGTGGACAAGAGCTATGTTATATTAAAGACCACTCTCTCCTGTAGGCTGTTCCTGGTCTGCATTCTGTTTTAGTTTAAATTAGTAATGATATTGTAGTCAGTAGCTCTTCTCTTTTAAGAACTGAATTGAGCCCTTTCTTGGGTTTAGGACTGATTAAAGACAGAGGCACAAAGGTTTCAATTCAGAACCCACATCAGAAAGGCTGCAATTGAGTGACCCTGTATGCAGGGAGTTCCTAAAGTTCCTTCTATGTTTCTGGCAACTTTGTCTGAAATCTTATTTGTCATGTCAAATATGATGATAGCCTGAAAAAGTCTTAAGACGACACAAAAGCATTGGAATGGTGTCAGATGGAAACATAAAAACAAATACTGTGGCATTAGAGCCCAGAATTTTTGAGAATGTGAATACGTAGCAATTTCTTTAAACAAGTTTGCTAAATGACTCATGCATCCAACTTCCCAAAATCTGATTCTTATAGCACTTTTTATTACGAAAATGCCCTCCAAATAAACCCATTTGGTGTTGTCAATTCCCTAACACTGGAATGTTTAATAATACATTCGATGTTTTAAAATACTTTGGAGCACTTGGTATTTGCTTAGTCTCAGTTTAGAGCATAGCATGTTAATGAACAAGTGATGCTTAAAAGGTCACAAACAAAACAAATAATTCAAGCTTTTGTGATTTATTCTCCTTATTAAACATTTTGTTGAACTTTTTTTCCAAATGCAATGTTTGCTGTGAGGTGTGATGGATTATTTGTGTTCCACTTAATATGAAAATACTCTATTCATTTCTTAATACTGACAGTATTTAACCTCTTATAATAATTCTATCAATAAACATAGGACTGAGCATTTTGTAATTGTTAGTTAACTAAGCTTCTGAGTTCTTCTGTTTTGTGAAAGTACTATTTAAACGTCCTCTTACAGCTAGGTACAGCACCAGACGGATGAGTCCATTTCACCTCTTAAAACAGAGCCCTGAAGCTTTTATGCACCGTTGTGCCAGGTGTACTCTAGGGCCTGTAAGACAGCAGAACATCCAATTACATTTATTCTCTGAAGATGGTTGTGGCAGATCTAAGGTCAAGGAGAGTCCGTAGGGAAGAGTGGTAGTCTGCATGCAAATTTTCTTTGTTCAAATCAGGATGACTTTTTTCCTACTAAAAATTAGAAGGTTTATATTTTGGGGAGGAAGGAAGATTTCATGGTATTCCCCTTCAGAAGTTCTGAATTTATCCATGGCTAATACATATTACAGTTATCAGCTGAAACGCTAACTCAAAATCAAATGTGGCAACTTTGAAATATTAATTTTTGACATTTTGGGAGAGAAACATTGATTTCTTTTGAAAACAAGTTTGTATTTACAGGGAATAAAGACTGTAAGGTTACATATTTGCAACTTATCTAAACATCAACACTGCGTGGAAATATTTGTCTTTTTTAAAAGACTACCTGAGATGTAACTCTTGCTCTGAAAGTTTAAATTTCCCAAACTGTCCAGGATAAAGAGTTTCTTTAGAGACAGAGTGAGATAAAAGAATTTCAGAATCTTATTAGTTGATTTTTATTCAATGACTAAGCAACTCTTACTCATTTATTGGTCAGTTGCAATAAGACACCAAAAGTCATGATTTTTTTAGGAAGTTTTTTGAGGTTTTTAATAGCACAGCAGTGTACTTCCTTCTTGTCACTATGAGACAAAGTCTAATGCTGAACAGGTGGTACAAAGGTAAGTCTGATCCATTCTGCAATACCCAACTAAGAGTCAAATCCCCTAGCAATGCTATGTCCATATGGGTGCCTATCAGAAGTGCCTATCAGATTTGCATGAAGGGAAGAAAAACTTGGTCTGGTTCAGCTTGTTTCTTCTCTTCTCCTCCAGATTTGATGCGGTTTGGATTAGCTCTTTATATAGCACATCAGCAAAACGTCAGTAATAATACATAACCTCAGCCTTTCTGTATGTCTGTACAACCCATTTTTCATTACTTTGGTTATTTATTTTTTAGACTTGTCAGATGTTACAGCTGGTTTCTCGTTCAAGAATGTGATACAAAACCATGTGATAGAGTTATTGTTCACGCTGTACTGAAAATTGCTTGTCTTCTCCCTGCTTTTGGCTTAGCTGCTACCAAATTTTTCAGAGATCCATTGCTGAATTTTGCAGGAGCTGAGTTAGCATGGAGTACTCTTCAAAACTGGATTTTTTTTTTTTTAATAAGCTAGGCTTATTTTTATATTAAATGTTAGGAATTCATAGCATATAATATCAGTGAGATTGTGCTTTCCTATTGAAGATGGAAAACAAAATTGATTCTTAATTGATTTGGTTTGACTTCAGAGAACTTGAAGTTTAAAATAAAGTCATGATTGAAGCTACAACTAAGTTAGTTTGCAAATTCAGAACTTAATACAGAAACTGTAATGGGGAATTAGATTAGTCCCATATGTTTCTCTGTAACATGTGTTTCTACTATTGTGCCATAAAAATTATACCTTTATTAAAATGTTTTGTGATCTTTTACCTTAAAGCAGATCTTTTCACTAAGTGTGGTACTTCACAGCTGGCCATTTTTCTTACATCTGGGAAGGATATTATTTTCTTATTTGAGGACCGTAATATTTTAATGAGCAAATAATTTCCACCCCAAAATAACAAGAGAAGTCGAAGCCATTGGGGGTGGGGTGGGGGGGTGGGAATGTTTGAGTTGGTCAGTGTGTTTCACTTACAAATCTTTCAAAGTATTTTTTACCTTTGGGGGTGTGTGTGTGGTTTTGTTTGGTTTTGTTTTGGTTTTTTTTTCATTTTAATGATAAATATCTGAACTATCCAGTCATAACTGACTCATTGTCCTAAAGATTTTTGTTTTATGTAAATCAACTGTGTGGAATCCAGCAGTCTTTCAGGCAGAGCAAATTGATGAAAATCAGTTCTTTACCTATGTTTGTAGTTGGTTTTGGTGATATAATTTTGAAGAAAAACTTAATTTTTTTACAGCATTTAAAATTTTTTGTACATTGATCTATATACACAACCATATCTGATGTTAGTGGAGTGTTGCGGAAATATTTTCATTATTTAAATGTATTTCCAGTGTTCACTGTAACTGAATTAAAAGTGATTCTAAGTCTACCTTACAGAGCTTTCAGTCTGGGTTTGACCTTTGGCAGTGAGCTGTGCTGCCAGAGAAAAGGTACACAGATGGATTTTGGTGTCACAGTGAAAAGTAGCAGTGGTAGAAACACTGAAACTTTAATTGAAGACTTCTTACAAAGGGAAAGCACACAGGAAGGAGAAAGGAATGTGAAGTGTTAACTTTAAGGCTCTGTTTCTGCTTTGGAAAGAGGCTAATTAAAAGGAGGACCCTAAAAGTGTTCTGCCATTAGGGGGTTTAACATTAAGTTTTTAATTCTAAATAGAAGTCACTGAGGAGCAAACCACTCTGGGTTCAGTCCTCTGACTGTATTTATTCCAAGAAGGCTTTGTGGCCACATGCCTAGGTAGATTATTGATGTCTTTCCCCCCTGAGGCATTCTCTTCCTAATTTGAATTCAAATAGGTCAGTTAAACTGAGGTTTGACAAGAGTCAATGTCTTGATTTTTTTTTTTTTTTTTTTTTTGCTAGGTCACAAGTGCTGGCAACACAGAAAATCAGTTAGGATCAGGAGCATCCAGGGTTTTAGGGTGTGTTATCCTTGTGGGATATCAGCACCGTGTACTATTGTGTCCCAGATCTGGCTTTTATTTCTCTGTAAGGTAAGTTCTAAATGCTAAATATAATAATATAATGAAATGTTATGAGTGAAGGTCAGCCATTTTGTCCTGTAACATTTCCTACAAAGGACTGCCAACTACCATGTGGTACCAGAGAATTTACCATAAAGCAGAGGAAATGAAGTTGTGAAGATAACTTTGTGTCATGCTTGAAAGCACTCTGACACAATAAATAAGATATGAGTCCCCATAGTCCTCTTCCTCTATCATCCCCCAGGACATTTAAAGTGAAAGTTGGAAATGATAGAATTCCTTTCCTGGGAGAAGAGAATCATATGGGAAAAGTTAAAAAGAAAAAAAAAGAAGTCAAAGACAAGCCCCCTCAGAATTCATTATTTCAACATCATGGGAAGTTTTAAAATGTTAGATGTTAAAAATGAACCAATGATCTGCAACAAGATGCAGAGGAACCACATCAGCAAGTTTCTTCAGATAAAATGTGGTGTAGAGAGAGATCAGTTCCAGCCCTCTAATTATGGAGCAATGACTGCCAGACAGTGAAGAAGACTTCAGTATGCCATCCAAATCCAGAAGCTTCTCATTAAACTGTCTGCTTTAACATTGTGAGCAACATACACATGTACCTTGGAGATGGAATGCGTAATAGCATTCTGATGATTACTGAATTTTACAGCAGAATTGCTAAAAACTATATTAATTAGGAATTGCAGCTACCATCAGATTGCATAGTGGTCTTGTAAGGTATTTTTTAGATGTAAAACAAGCTTAAAAATACTCTGTGCTTTACCAGAGCAAACTCTGCAAAGGTAAATGATAAACTTCTGTTGGTTATAAAAATGTAGTAGGGTGTTTTGGAAAAGCCAACCTTGATATAGTTTAATCCTTAGGCCTTTAGGATCTTCATAAATTCCAGATGCTATGAGAAGAACTAAGTATGGCCTGAGGAGATAGAGGGAAAAGAGAGAGTTTTAGTTTCAAAGAGGGGAAACCACTGAAAAGTTGATTTGTGTTACAGCTTGCCTGGTGGTGAGACTGAGCTGTGAGGTTCCTGTCGTTGCCCAGAGTGCGGACCCCATCTCTGCTGCACTTTACAGCCTCTCAGTAGTAAGGAACTGTGTGTTTATTTGAATCTGCTCCGAGTTAAACCCGTGTAATGGTCTGCCCCCCCACCCCCAGTGTTGAAACCTGCCATAAAACTGTAGTTGTATTCATATCATCATTCATTAAAAAGTAACTTATAAGTAGATATACAAGCTGCAGATACTTCTGTAGGTGTGCAATAGATATTCAGTTTTAAAACCTTGTTGGTTTTTTGGGCATGGGTATGAATGGAACAGCATCTGACTTAAAGTCAACAGCTGCATTGTCAGACTGCAAAATATTGTGACTACTTGAACCTGGACACCCATAAAAATAAAATAAAAAAAGGTTTCCCAGCTCATACTTTAGTTTTAAGGCTATGCTCAAGTTAGCAAGAGTAAACTAGACATATAATGTGTATCTAATTGCAAACACCGTGTCAAAGTATCCAAATGAGCACAAAAATGGCAAAACACAATGGTAAGCATAAAGTGAGAAGCTTTGGCTGAAGGGAAGAGGGACAAAGAACTTCCTCTGTGCTCAAGTTCATGGTTGAAAAAAGAGAATGGCAGCTAATGCTTTAAATAGTTCTTGACAGAAAGAATGACAAAATGTATGCTAATATTATGGGTTACAATTTAACTAAAATACGTTAGATTCCAGTATTCACTTTCATCTTTCAATTCTTCACTCTTAGCTCTGATATTGCATGCTTAAATCACAGTATAGTTGTTAAAAAATGTGTTGGTTGATTTATCTTATAATTAATAATAATTATCAGTATTAGTTACCATAATTTTGTGTTATAGTCTCTTGAAGCTTCAGTTCTGTAATTAAAATGACTTTTCTGTCTATTAAATGGTCATTGAAAGTTTTAATTGAAAAAGCAGTTTAATTATACAGAGTTTATGAAAGGATGGAATGTCCAAGATGAAGGCTTGTATGGAAGACCACAAAGCACTCTAAAGATTCCATGAGTATAGGTGCTTTAAAGACTAATCAAATTCAAACAAACCCCAACTAAACAAGCACCTCGCCCCTCCATCCCCATCATTGACTATCTGTCAATAATTGAAAAGGAGTGGAGAAATCCTAACCAACTTTCCTAATCAAGCCTTGAGAACAATTATTAACGAAGGTTTTAATATCTGAAATTTTAATATGAACAATGGATCTTTAACCACTTGAAGAAGAAATATTTAATTTCCTTTCTAGGGACCAAATAACAGCTGATAAACTAACAGTATTCAGCGTCACTTACTGTTCTGCCTTGATACACTGTGAAGCAAGTCCTGGTAATTTCCTGCAATTTAGAATTGATAAAAGGAGACTGATTAAGGTTTAGTTGCTTGTATAGTACCTTAAGCTCTGCTAAGGTACAATGTGGCTTGTAATTGACCTTGAACCACTTAAACAGAAAATACTGTAATTGAGTCACTTAATACTAAGAATGATATAATATGCTGTAGCATAGAGGAATCTGGATGTAACTGTTATTCTATTTTGCAGATTTTTCGTTTTCTCAAATCTAATAGGCTGTTTACAGTGCTTTGACTGTAGTGCTTCACTGGGGCTGTGTAGCAGGTCCTGGTAACTGGCCCTTCCAGATTAGTCAAGCTTTGTGCAAGATGAATGAAGATGCTGTAAATTTTTTTTTATTACCATCAAATCCTTCTTTCTACTCCACTTTTGTGGTTGGGAAGCCTCAGTATTTTTCTATTTTGTACGATGTTTTCTTTTAAATTATGGTATCTTAATCAGTAGCTTTTTTCAAATTTGCAAATATTTTTCTTTTGTTTTCTCCTTTTCAAAAATTATACATGAAATTAAAAAACTTGCTCCATTATTGTATAGCAACTTTTACAATGAGTGCTTTAATGGATTCTGATTTTTTTTTTTTTGCTATTTCTTATTGCAATTTTTGCATGAAAACACAACTATTTTGATGCTAAGCAAGCACTTGAAAGGAAAAAAAGGCACTGTTTACCATAGTTTTGTAGCTTCAGGTGGATGATTCTTTTTTTAAGCCTTTTTCCTCTCCTGCTGTTTTGGTAAAGCTAAGCGAATTTGTGAAAATATTACTTAAAAGCTTTTTCCCTAAGGTATCTCAAGTCCAGGATGATTTCATTTTTTTTTTTTCAAAATGGAGAGAAAATGAATGAACATTCTCCTAGTAAATGTGGCTGTGTTGTGGAAAAGTGTTTCACCTGGGATTAGTAGAAGTGCTTTGACTGCACTGGTTTTGGTTTTGTTTTGGTGGTTTTGTTTTTTTTTGGTTGTTTTGCCTTTTTTTTGTAGCCTTTTCCTGTTAAATTGCTACTGTAGAAGCTACACAAGTTACAGTTATTTAGGAAGTAGGTATGTATCGGGTACTTGAGGTAGCCACAGGATGCTGTCATTGATCCATCCTACTGATAGTGTTTGTCCACAGGTTAGTGATATACTCAGATGTCACTGCTGTTCAAATAATTTTCGTCTTTCCTAACATAATTCACATTGTGTACATTTCTCTGTGATACTGATATAAATTCTTATCATCAATTTCTTATCTAGTGTGAGTTGGTATTTTCAGTCTGAACTACAGAAAATAAATGACATCAAGTAAGATTTTATTTTTTTTTGTGTGTGTGTGTATGTGTGATCCAGACTTGCCTGGCTTGTTGGCTACAGAAATCTGATCTCTCTGGATCTCTAATGACTGATTTCTTACTCTTTCAAACTGTTAGAAATAAGCCAAGAAAAGTGTATCATTGCCTGTATTTGTCTTCTATTTAGATCTAATTTGTATTCTGGAATTAATAGGAGATGTCTCTAGATACCTGAACGCCAGTTATAAGTGATTTGCATTTGGGAGAAAGGATTCTGAATATTCAAGAAAGTAGGTAAGATGTATAGAAGGCACCATTTAAAATTGAAGTCAGAAGCAGAAAACTACTGTTTTATGGTTTGTGAAGTGTGGGCTTTGGATCCTGGTTGCAAGCTTGCTTCTGACAGGCTTTCTCCTTTCACTAATTCCCAGTAGTGGAAAACCCTTTGCCATTTTGCGTACAGTATTTTGCCTTCTGTTAAACCAGGTCAGTGTCCAGAACCAGTGTGCAGAAGAGAATTAGCTCTGAAAGCCCACTACCCAGCTTGGTGCTTGTTGCTGTTTCCTCTTGTGGAAGATGCTGCCAGAGCTGCCTAGGGGAGGCTTGGTCCCTGCTGATGCTCTGCCTCTTAGATCCAGCTCTAGCCCACGTCTCTGTATTCCTCAGTCTGTTCATCATGATGATTTATATTCTTTAGAGAGAAACAGTATATATTCTTAGGACTATCTAGCAACTGGGGTAGCCCAGTGACAAGCCCTAGCACGGATGGCAGTGGCCATTCTGTGCAGGAGCAATACCAGGGTGGCTTCCATGCAATGCCAAGGCGTCACAAAGGTTTCCCTCTGTGCCCTTTGTTCCTGAGCTGGGGGGTTTGGCAGTGAGGATGGGTGGTAGCTGTTCCACCATGTGTCCTGGGGTAAACACTACCTTTCCAATTGAGGGTAAAATACTTGGTTGGGGGTTGGGGGAAGGAAGTAGAGGATACCAGGCTCTGACTCTGCCTGCATATGTTACAGGTGTTTGTACTGCTGTATGTACATAGATGGCTGAAATGGCAATTATGCACCATCTCATTCAGAAGAATGCCTGACAATTTACATCAGCTTTGACAAGAACTGCTTTTAACAAATACTGCACGTCAATAACGTTCATCTTTTACTGCAGGGTATTTCATAGCAGTGTGGACAAGAGAATCAAATGACTAAAGTTTGTGTAGTATTTCAATGACTTAAGCAACCAAGTATTTTTCCTGCAGACTTTTATTCCCTAAAGTGTGCATGCCAAATTTTGCTGCAGGCTGCTGTGAGCTTTTTCCTATCACTTCTTAAGAGCTCCCTGAAGGATGCCACAGTTAGAATCAAACCTGGAAGCTTAAAAGGTGCCATTAGGTTCTCTTTCTTATTTTACTTTCCAAATGTTTGAATGGAAATTGCAGCACAGTAATGCATCGAGCAAGCATGTTCTTCTGGGACCTGGTTTATGCATAAATACTGTAAAAGGTCTGCAGGAAGTTTTTAAGTGCTTTGGAGAAGTATCCAGAAATGTAGGTTTTGAGTGTTGCTTTGCAAAAGAACCCAAAATTTTATCTTGGAATGAACGTGAAAAATTGAATTTCTTTATGGATAGATAATTCATTCTGTGGATTGCTTCAATTTACTCATACTTGTTTACTGGACAAAACAGCCAAGAAAGAATATTTCTTCAAGAACTTGAGGACTGTAGAATTTTCAGCATAACGTCAGACAGTTTTTCATCCAACAAAATTGAGAATTAGCTGTGAAATACATATTAAGGGTTACTGTGGTTCATACCAAGGATACTGTCTATGAATGACGTCAGGGGCAAATCATTCAGCTAATATATTTCTCAGTAGCTCTTGTAAAGTCTGGAAGCTAAACAGCTACTGCGATTTTTTTCTGCAATTTATGAAGCTTCAAGTGGACCTCAAAATGGGGGTGGTTCCATTACATTTCTTTCAGCTTTTAATTATCTGGTCTAGTTTGCATTTCATGATAAATGCATATCTTTTTTCATGGGAGTTTGTGAAAATGTGAGTCTTCTTTCTTGGTTGGCTTGAAGTTGCACATAAATGAAAAATTTGCATCCAGGAAGATCAACTTTATAGTTTGCATAGTTTTTAGTATCGATATTATTAGCATTTGAGGTGAAGTAGAACTGCCTCTAAAATGCCATTAAATGTTTTCAGTACGGAAAATGATTGTGAGAATCCCCTAAAAGGGAAATATAACAAACGTTAGATGTAATCTTCAGATATTTTTCTAGTTCAAACTGATTTATACCTTTTTTGATCAAGAACATAAAATTGTCAAGGCCTATAGAAAAAAGTCTTAATTTTCATGAAGAATACTAGGCAAGGTTTCACATGCACAGCTCTCCTCATTGTAATCCACAAATGAGCTTGAGAACAGCTGCTTTGGATTTTAGTTATGTAGGTGATATGAGTGCAAAAAGGGTCATTCATAGAGATTAAGAGGAGATGCTAGTAAGAGTTGATGTGATAATTTGTATGGATTTAAATGCCTGGGAGCAAAAGTGATAACCTCTCCTTGTTCTGTAGGTGATAAATTTCTGGACATCATTTTAGGGAAACATTGTAATATGCCATAAACACAGTATCTCTGTTATGGCCATGATTTTAATATCTAGCAGAGCTATGCAATCTATTTCTTATGCTTATCTTTTGGAGTACAGATCTTGCAGATCTTCCTTATGCATCTGGAGAAAAGGTCAGAGTACCTGTTGAGGTTTTTTTTTTTTTGGTGGGGGAGTATTTTATGTTTAATTTTTGTGAGTTTGGATGTGTGTTCTCACCGTTGTCTTGAAGTATCTTGTTTTTATTCAATATTTGAATTCATTCTTGGGTCTGCTTCTTGTTCACAAAATATTGACGTGAATAGTGGGTACTTTGAACTATAACATGTTCTGGGAGTCTGGGAAGGATATTTGCTATTATGATTTGAAGAATCATTAGCCAGTTTTGAGTGTATTGCTATGAGAAGGCAGAGTAACATTTGAATGTGTACCAGTCTGTGAGAAGCTTGCCTCCTGTGATGTGTTTGAAAAAGTTAGGTTTTCTGAAACCCAAGAAACTAATAATATGTTGAGACAGAATTAATTAAAAAATATAATTAGAGTAGTCTGCCATTAGAAAAATTATTTACAGGATATTCTCTGACTTACAAAACACATCAACATGTTCAATTTTAAATTACTATTTAATTAGTTTTAGGGGGCAGATGATGTTTTTCAGATTTAGGATGACTATCATCCTGTTACATAGGTAACACCTCACTGAAGCCAGGTAGACTGTATGTCAACATAACAGTGAAATGTTTTCTAAACCAGATCAAAACATAAGTAATAATTTTATGTTCTTCAGTACATAAAATGTAAAGCAACTCTTGTCTGTAGGAAAAAATAAAAAGATATGTACTCTGTGTTAGCAGGTAATTAATATCATGGTGAAGCCATAAGATACAACTTCCAAATAAATATGAAAATATCATATATTATTATAAAACACTTTCTTTGGCTTTCCCATGCAGTGCCAGCAGACTTACATGAGGTTTTCTTCTCTGCCAGAAAAGATGAGCACTGGCTGACTGCCTTATTTTTCTTGGATGCGTTACTAAGCTGCTGCGTCTCTCAAGCTAACTAGTTGATGGTAGGACTGAGAAGTGTTTCAGATCAGCAGTAATTCAAATTGTCATTTTGTAATGCTGTGCCTCTATATCTGCATTCATTTTGTATCATGGCTTTAAATCACATTTAGGAGAGAAAAGTGCTGAGATATGTAATGGGAAATATTACCTCTAATAGAAGTCCCCTATTAAGAATTGCTGTGAAAATGAAATCCACATTGAAGAAAAGCAGTGCAAATATGGGTGGGGGTAAATGGGTTCAAAATTAAATTATTTCTTATTTATGATACACACTTTTAAAATTTTCAAGTACTTAGGAGCTTTTTACTGAAAAATAAACTTAATATTCCCTTAAGATAAATTAATGAATTAATGCAGACAGGTTTTAGCCTGTTTTGTTAAGGTTACATGCGGCAATGACCTTTAAAATGAAAATATTTTAAAATTTCGTATTTACCTGTTAAAGTCTCTACTGATCAAACGGAAAAATACAGTCTGGATTGCCTCTTCCAAACTCTCTTCTGATATAGCCAGTTTATGTTTTTTCAGAAAATTGCCAGTATTTCAATTCTTGTTGGTCTTAAGGTCTGCTTTTATCTTTCTTAAATTTTGGTATCATCTACAGACCTTGGGAACTTGTTCTTAATGCCGATGCTACATGTCATCTGTTGTGAGAGCATCCCTAAGTCTCAAGCAGTAATTTGGGTGCCTGCTCACTGGGTTTTGCAATTTACTTTGACCTCCTATGCTGAAGGAACTTTGTCTTTAAAAAGAATCAGCATAATTTACTCTCCTCTAAGGAGTGCAGTGTGATAACTAACGCTGGAATTGTGGCATGGATTTCAGGAGATACAAGTTTGTGCTGTAAATTAAAAATAGCTGTATGTTAAGGAAAGTACAACACTATGAAACAAATGTGATCTGAGAGGATCATTGGCCCTGTAAGTCTAAATAAGAATTAATGTCGTTGAAGTCAATTAAAATCAACCTAGATGGGATGGGTATCATGCCCACAATCTCTAAGACAGCATTGTAAGGAAATGCGCTGGGCCGTTATTGGTATAGTCTCTTCTAGGATGAATAATCTTTGCTTACATGACATGTCCTACTGACTCTCAGGCTGTAGCTTTAGTAAAATGTAATACATACATGGACTAGAAAGAATCCTGTTTTCATGAGTTGACTTGAAACTCTTGAGAGCTAGGGTGGATGGTGTGCCATGATCCCATGTACAAGGTCAGCTATCACAATATGAAATGCTGTTGAGCAACGTTAACCCTCCTCGTCACGCGTGGTCACTCTTTTGTTGACCCTGCAACAGGTCTGCCTTGTAGCCCTGACACTTGTGTGGCTTCAAACTGACCTAAAGGAAAAAGGTTTAACCCATATATCAGTTCATGGTTTGCATGCTCACAAAAAATGGTGCTGGTGGGAGCTGGCATAGGAGTGAATGAAACTGTTTCTTTTGGGAAAGAGAAAGAAGAAAGAGTAACGCTATTACACAAACATCTGTTTTCCTTCTTGTGGACCAGGGCATAGTAGGTGCCAGCTGGATAGCACCATGTGTTTTGCATACTAGTAGAAAAACCTGTTTGGTGTATGATACTACTAATGAATATTTTTGTCTTACTACTTTCCTTTGTGCCAGTAGCTTCAGTGATTTCTTTTTCTACGCTAAGCCCCCAAATCCTTTTTCTAATCACCGTGCTGAATAATTGTCCCATTTAGTACACTTTCCTTGGCATACTTGCTTGCTTCTAGGCAAATTATTTTGCAATTGTGTGTGCCGAAGTGCTTTTGCCATCTGTTGGAGCAATTGCTTAAATGATTGAAGTTCTTTTAAAGCTGCTTGTGTTGTCATTCGTTATTTTACCTTTCTTAAATTTTGATATCATTTACAGACTTTGGAAACTTGTTCTTAATACTGCCACTACATATAATCTGTTGTGACAGCATCCCTAAAAAATGAATGAAAAATTTCAGTGGTTAATTTTTTAGGCGTTTCAGCATGTTATAAAAAATCACAACATTTTAGCAAAAAACCCCAGAAGTTTGTTTGAATTAGGATTACAATTACAATGGTAATTATGTGAGTAGTCTACAGTGTTAAATGTTTTCTGAGGAGTTTTCAGTCTGAGACAGAGGTGGATGACAGTAGTCTTTGTCCTGTTTTTCAAATTATTTTTCTAGTTTTCAAGCTACTTTTCTTTGTATTGACATTCATAAGTCTTTTAGTTAAGCAAAATGATAATAAAGGTAAGTGGTAATAGTCTTTGTAAATATGACGACTGGCACAGGATTTATGAACACTTTTCAAGGGAAGAGGGTGAACTCCAAACCCTGTGGATTTACTTCTACAATGTTTTATTGTATTAATGGCTGCTGAGCTCAAGTTAGTCAACAAGAGACAGGGTATATCTAGGGCTGTATTCAACAGTGTAGTAGCTGGACCGGTGCTTTACAAGTGTTGTAAGAGCTAAAGCTGAAGGAAAGTTCCTTATTTAGCTGCCATGAAGGCGTAGTTATCTGATGAATCTTCCATGCACCAAAGTTCAGTGTGGATTTACAGTATGATACATTATTCTGAAGCAACAACTGATTACTTATAGCTAATTGCAAATGCAAAGTAACGTGAAGCTCTTAACTCACAATATATGTGAGGTAGATTACCCCACTTTGACTGGAAAATGAAGAACACTGTGTAAATTGAGACCAAAAAAATCACCCGGTAACTTGCAGTCATGGCCTGTGTCTGAATTGCCCCTCCAGAAAAATACAGGATGTGTCTATTGCATGATTTAATCTTGGTCTGCCTTGGTCTGGTGTGAGAGAAGCTTCATGGTATGTTTAACTGGCCTTTAAACATGGTTGTGGTTGGTTGGTTTGTTTTTCTTGTTGAGAAGCAAAAAGTGTTTACCCGTTAGTATGTCCCATGAAGTATTTTGGAGGAATAGATGCATCTGCTCAGTGTTCTGATCATTAGGAAAGTTTCCTCAGTCTTGGCACAAGTATGATCCATGAAGCCTCAATTTGAGGTTTAATTAAATATGGTATCTGTTCACTTTGTAAACAGCAAACTACTTATAATAAGTTTGAAATTCAACAGAGTTGGAATTCCTGACAGTATGTGTAAGAATAGTTAGTGAGATCAAGATTTTTAAAAAAAGACTAATGAAGGACACAGCTATTAATTATTTAAACCACATATGTATGTTAAGGAATGGCCCTGTTGCTAATGATTGACTTCCACGTTTACAGAGTACTGTTGTGTTTAAAGTAGCATACCAACTGCAGTTTTGTACAAATGTAAATTTGGCAATTATCAGATGACTAATACTCAGGACTGGAATGATATCTAGTGCTATTTTATGTTGCTGGTAATGGAACCCTGTTTGGTGAGCCTGTTCTAAAAATGAACTTAGCCAAAAGAGTCTCTTAGAAGTCATAGATTTCTCCTAGTGCTTAATAGTCAGTTCATCATATGGAATGGAGAAAATTCATGTTGAAATTTCCTTCTTGCCTAGTTTGTGAAGGGGAATTGAACCCAGGTTTCCTAAGCAAACTCTCCAGCTATTTTTTTGCATCTAGTCTGTAGTAAAGGTGTCTCTGCCTGCCCAGAGGGTCGGGACAGTTTGCTCAGTGCTTTTGTTCCAGTTCCTTTCTGCCCAAGTCCTGAGAGTAGTGAGAAATTAATTGAGCAATGTGTTGGTTAGGATATAGTCTACTGTATGCACATATAACAACTCTATTAATCTAAAGCATAGTAGAAATATATACTTCTAAATAGATGAAATCTTAATAGATATGCACAAACAACGTAAACCAAACTGAATGATTCGCTGTCTATAAAATCTCATGGCCATGCCTTCCACAGGTAGTAGAACATTTGGGTTTCCTGATGCAGCAGTCCTCACCTTGAAGGATCTGTTTTTGTTTTGTTCTTGAACTTGTATGCAGAATAACTAATAACATTTCAAGTTATAACATCTTTTCAAGATATGAAACCCAAAGAATAGATTACCAAGACTCATAATTAATACTAGTCAGATTTTTCTGATTGCTTTTGCAGAAGCTAAACTAGATGAGTAGAAGCAGATCTTTTTGTCTTTGCTGTAGGATTCAACCCTTTAAAGGTGTGTGGAACATAATGACCCTAGAATGGTCTAGAAGAAACTGTGGCTTGTCTGTGGTAATGTCTGTGTCTGAGTTACACCAGAGAGTGACCTCTAATTGCTGTGCAAGGTAATAGTAGACTAAACTTTATCCATATTAATATTGAGGCAAGGATTATATTTCTGCTTCTCTCCAGCCTGTGCTAAGGTTTTCCCATGAAGCAGCTTTTTAATTTCCTCAGTAACAGAACCCAGTAAAACCTGTGTGAAGTGTAGAAGCTCAGACATGTAACCTGCCAGGAAGTAACCATGGGCACTCCAGCACATCTGTACAGCTCATAAGCAGCCTGAAAAACGCTCAGTGTGCTCCTGCTCTTAGAGCTTACTCCTGTCTCCCTCTGGCATTGCAATTTCTGCTCTGTTAAGGATTCATTGATATTATGAGTTCCTGACTGGGAGTCAGGATCTCCTTAGGCACTACGAAGATCACGGATCTGAAGGTTCTCTGAAGCTGGAGGAATCACCAGCACAGGTTACAGAGTAAGAGATGGAGTTAAAAAAATTGTCTGACTAAAAACCCCCTTGTCTTCCTAATTAAACCCTGTAGTTACTCTATGCATAAAGTAGCTTTTCTTTTGAAGTACTCTTCTATATGCATGTTATGTATTTGTGATCTAGATAACAATTCTTAAGAAGAGTTGCGAGGTAATCTTAATGTGCTGTTGGAGCAAGGCAAGGTATTGTGATGGGATGCATATTCCAATAAGCTTCACAAAGCTTACTTGCTCCTTTACAAAAATCATTGTTCGAGAACTGCCATCCCATATGGCTACACTTGATAAAGATCAGGAACGTTCTTTTTATTAAATGTACAAGCTTCTCAAGGTGCAAGAAAGCCTGCAGTAATTAAATAGAAGGTGACCAAACCTTACTGTATCTTTCTTCCAGTAGTGCTCACCTGAACTTCATAAATGCTCATGCATACATGTGTATATGCATCTGATGTAAGTATAGGATATAGTTCTTTGGAAAACCATGATTTTTCTAGTTTGTCATCTTTAAAAACAAGAAGAAAAGTCAAGTGAATCACAAATCCATTTATTTTTCTACAGAGCAAAGGAAAAGAACAGCTTGTTTTGAGACAAGACACATAGTAAAACATTTAAGTTTATAATAAAGGAAGAATATTTTTCTGTTCCTTTTATTTTTCACAAGAAAAACATCTGATGCCCACTGTGTGCCTGTACTTGGTGTGATTGTACAGTAAGATATTTTAAGATACTGCAGGGTTAAGAAAATTACATAATAGTCTGTTTCAGTAGACCTAAATTCCTGTAACTAACATTTATAAGGGAAGAAAAGAGTTTCCAAGGTTTGACTTTGTTCAGCTTACTCTAGGAAACTTTCTTTGGTTTGAGGTCAGCTGCAGCAGTGTATATTTTTATTTAAGTAAGCCTCTTTTTTTTTTTTTTTAAGTATAGATCAAGCATGTGCTTATTATGAAGCATATGAATAACTCTGAAGAAGTCAGTTGTGACAATATGTGAATATAAGAACAATCTCAAATAATATCACCTGCTGATGATAGCTGGATAGTGTCCCTGAGGGGGAATGGCTGTTGTCAGGTAAACTGCAGGCTTCACTCCAGGAGTGAGTGGGAGGGAAACCTGGGGCATGGGACAATTGGGCCGAACTGAAAATCATTCATTTTATCAGCAGAACAACAGGAATTTGGAGATAATCATCAAGGAGGTAGTTATGTTACGAGATGGTGTTTCTAATATCAAAGAGGGGTTTGGTTTTGATTTGGTTTTTGTTAGGAATGTAACAACTGAATTATGGGAAAATACAAAATATTGGTGTGGTCCATGATAGTGAGATGGTTATGACTGAGCTATCAGGGATTCAAGTTAAGGAAAGAGACTGGGGAAATCTGAGCTATGGTTAAGGGCCAGTTCAAAGACTAAACAATTTGCAAAAGAATTAGGGTGACCATGAACCTTAAGAGGTCAAACTCACCTCTACAACCAGTATTTAAAGATGCCCACTGTGTGCATGCAAGTCTGTAGTCATGCAGCTGACAATGAGCATACCTTACTTGGGCATTGTGGTCTATATGTTATCTTCTGCAATAAAGAAATGGATGTAAGCTTGGCCCTATGCATAAGTGCTCAGATAAATTGGCACTGTATTTTTTTTTTAGCTGTTAGTACTTCATTTATGTGAGTACACCACAGACAGAGCTGGGCAGGGATGACTGTTGAATGCAGTTGTGAGAAAATGCCATCTGACCGAGCTGATGTTTTGTGTTGAATATTCAAAGTTTAAAGGGGAAGATTTGTCTCACTGGCTCTTTTGTCATGGAGGGGAGCAAAATGATGCACCTTCCCCTCTCACCTACACCTGTGGTGAAAGCATGAAAATGAATGCAGGCTGTGAAGATGGAGGCAGTGCCGATAAGTCTGTAGATTGTCAAAGAAGGTAATTCTACCATATGTAGCCTTGGATGTTTGTTCCCATCCCTCCTGTTTTGTTGAAACAAGAGCTTGTGGGATGTAGAGTGAGATTTTGAAAATTAGTAGGTTTTCTCTTCTGTATTTTGGCTTGGCTTATTTTGGGTGCTTAAGCTCCCTGGCTTCATGAGTGTGAGTGCTGGCACAAGGCAGGGGAGACAGACTGGCGGAGGACTGGGAGATGACAGGACTGTCCCTTTCAGTTCAGCACAGAGCTTAAACTGACAACATTATTGCAGCTCGTGGGTGCCATTTGAGGAAATTTAGCTTAGGTACAACGCTCACTGAAGAAATAATTTCCTTGTCTAGACCACTTGTCCTCATTTGCATGCTGCAGTCCACTGACTGTTAGTTGCGCCAATACAACTGTCCTGGGGCTGTGCTGTAAAAATAACTCCTCTGTGCAGTCCGTCCTGCTGGCTCGCTCAGCAGGAGTGTCTGCTGGGTCACGCCAAAGCAGGCGAAAGCCTTCTGCTGGGGTTGACTGCTTCCACAGCCACTCCTTGTCTTTTGTCAGGGGGAAATAGAAGGACACATAGGACTGTTTTGTAGGACAAATCCAGCCTCTGTGCTTCCATATCTGACCTCACTGCTCTGGTCACAAGAGTGCCGTGTGTCCCAGTGCTGTGTGCTTGTGTATCACATGCAAAAGTAGCATGAGCCAGGCTGCAGGGCTTCTGTGTGGCAAGGGGAAAATCCACAGTTAAGGTATGAAGAGAACATAGATTTCCCTGTTCAGTTGTCTTGTCCACTTGTAGTAGCTAAATATAAACATCGGGAAGCCAAGAACACATTAAATATTGCTTTATTTTTTTAAAAAATGTATTTAAATTTAAATATTGGAAATACCTCACAAGGAGTACTAATGTAATCATTTAACACATAATCCAGAAAACAAGGTTTTCCAATTACTGATAACATATTTATAAAAAATTATCAGTTAGGTGGGTTTTAGATTATCTTTTTTTTGTGTGTGGACACAAGACATAAATATTATTCCAGAAAGCCTTGTAGTACTGTATTAAAAAAAAAATAAAAACCAAAACCCACAAAAACAAAAACCCAAACACACAAAACCAAATCAAACAACCCCAAACCACCAAACACCCAAAACTAAAAAAAAAAAAAAAAACCAACCAAACCCTTTTTTTGCTTTCTGCAAGTAACTTGTATCCAAAACATCTGGATTGTTATTTTTCAAAATTTTCTTTGATTTTGATGGTCCATCCAAACAAGTGTCTTCGCTCACCCAGATGTAAGCCTTTGGAACTGCTAGAGATGTGTAGATGTTTACCAGCTGGGAAATGTTTTATTCTGACATGGCTTCAAGCAACTGCAGAGTCTGACATTGCTTTTCTTACTGTGTTAGTTGGTCTCCTACCAGTTGGGCCAGGAGTACTTGTGTAAAATAGCTATTTTCAGAGTTTTAGCGCTCAAAGCATGTAGAAAGAGCAAAGCTATAGACTGTCCTCTCATGCAGAATTTTGCTCGCCTATACCAGAAGCACGTAGTATGTAGGTCTGCCTGGGAATCTCTGCCATCAGTCTGGCTTCCTTGCTTTTCCTTCTTAAGTGTTTCTCCCCACCCCAAGAATAGTACTTCACTCCTGGGTTGCCCTTGAGGCAAGCCAGACAGAGCCCACAGGGCAGTCTGCTCCAGTCAGGTAGCAAAAACATTGACTTACAAAGTTCTCTTCACAGAATAGTATTTTATTCCAGTTGAAGCCTTCATACTCCAAACACCTTATGCTGTGCTGTGCCAGGTGCACAGCACACCCCTTGGTGTCATGCCATGAACACACAGATGCCAACCCAGGGCAGTGCCACCATTGCTGGCAGGCCAGGGCTCTTACCCAGCTGCGGCTACAGGCAGACCATAGTGCAGGTTAGGATCAGCTGTCATGCAAGTTTTCTGCTAGAAAGTTTTTTGTATGATCCTAGGAAAGCACTTAATCTCTCTTGCCTTCTAAAAGGTGATAAACTTAACTCACAAAAGTGTGTGCTGAGGCTAGCGATCATAAGGACTATGAGGGACTGAAATGCATAAATGGTGAGAACTGTGCACTTACCTAACTACTCTTTAAATTAAAATTACAGATTGGTTAATCAGACTGTAGCTACTAATAGCAGAGAGCTACTAAGTGAATTTCAGTACCTGCTAGCATTGTCATACGCAGTTAATGGGATTTTGTTGTTACTGAGATTCTTTGGAGAGTAGTAGATAGGCTTTGCCTTGCATGTGGAATGGGCACAACAGGGTGAATTTCCTCAAGTAGATCTTGATTGAAAACCTCACTGGACAGGAACCTGAAGGTTGGTCCATTGTTTCATCAGCCTTGAATAAGACAATGAGTTATTTAGACTAAAGTAGGAAGTGCAGGTCTCTGAGGAACACTCAGCTAATGCTGCTAGTCTGAGATCTAGATGCGTTGTTTGAGGCAATACCAAAGTATCTTGCCTGATCTGTTCCTGATTAATGTTTAATTTTGGACTTGGAATACTTTTGTAAAAAAAAAATATTTATTCTTCATGGGTCTTCATTTTGGTGTAGTGACTTTGCCCGCAGTAGGTATTCCTGAACTATTTTGTGTATTATTTATCACTTAATTACAGTGGAGAAAATAAGGACTAGGTATAAACTTCACTGTATGTGCATAACTACATCAAAAGCTGCAATTTTGGAAATGCATCTATTTGCATTAAGGGGTGTATATTTTGTATGAAATCTCTCACGTATAATACATTTTCAAGTGCTTTAAATGCTGTCTCATGCCACATGAATGTGGTTGGATAGGGACACTGGAGGGCACATTTTGTCCTTTTGAAATAATTCAATTGAAATTGTTGGAGGAGCAATGGGAGAGCAAGCTGTCCAAGACTTTAAAAGCCCAGTTTTGTGTTTGAAGATCTGCCAGGGAGAAGGGGGGCAATCGAGGTGTATGATGCATGATTGGCTTGACTTTAAAAGCTCTGTAACTTGGCTTTCCAGGAAAATCTGTCCTCACCAGTATCGTTTCCCATAAGAATGAATGGGAAAAGTGACTGTGACAGATCAACGCCTTTGAGTGAAATGTGGTTTAGGCTTGACTACCAAATATTTTTTTTCCTTCTTCCTTGTTACTTGTATGGTTCTGTTACAGTAAAGACATACCCTTCCCCACAGCCTGCGTGTCCTTACAGCTGCTCTATATGGTAAAGACTATTAGCTCCATTTTATAGTGACCTAAGAAATGAAGAGTCTGAGAGAAAAAGGAAGGGTTTTACCAGTTGAGAAATCTGCAGTGGTTGATATCTTACCTGATGCAGAAGGGTCCACACAGGTCCAGATGGCTGTGTCACAGCTGTATTTGGGACCAACCCTCTTGCATGTAAATGACTCAAGATAAATCTTAGGAGCTGGAGAAATTTAACCAGTTAGATGAGCATTTTGTGGATCCCCAAAGACACTTAGGAAAATTGCCCAAGCGTTTTAGCCGATTTCTTGGCAAGACATCTGACATTATACAGGAAATCTGTAGCAGAGGAGAGCTCTAACCCCAAGGTCTGGATAGCCCTCTATTGCTTAGGGAGACCTGTAAACTCTGAAGACAAAATACAGCGTTGCTATGTTTAGCACAAATTCTTGTGCTACAGGTGAGTTCTTCAAACTATGGTAAAATTTCAGTCTTGAATGTATGACAATATTTTTTGTAATAACGATAAAATAAAGCATTCACTTGATAAAATAAAGCATTCACACTAGTAGCTGGACAAGTTTATTTTTTCCATCTTCAGGGGTTGTTGGTGGCTCACTCAAGTCGTCTTTAAATAGAGGTTTTACAAGTTTTTGATCTATGTCTTCTATAATCAGAACTAGAATTAAAGTTGTATCACAACAAATTTGATTCCCAGGTTTATCACTTTCATTTTGTGACAGACTCTGCTCTAGGTGGATAAAGAATTGGGTATTATGCTGCTTTTTATTTAGTCTGAAATCAGCTTATATTGATATTAAGTGTGTTTGTCTTCTCAGCAGGGAAGAAGGAAAAGCATGATGTGCCAGAATTGAATTATCGTGCTATTTTTCATTTGTAATATTGCTAACAATTGTAGCAAGTAATTCTGAGACAAATTGCAGGAGAGATGTGTTGGGAAGGCAAAAGAGGAACAGGAAATCAAGTGAAAAGATAGGTTGAGTGCACCTCTGACACTGAAAAAGCTTCTGTTCTCCTTTTCTCTTTATTCTCTTAAATGTTGGCCTTTTAGGGGCATTTGAAGAGATCAATTAGCTCTTCCAGTTCCTGACAATCGTTCTTCATGAACAATGCTAGCCAGTTAAAAATGATTGTCATGTTAATTTGCTTATAAAAATTACCAGGGATGACTAATTGAAGCACAGCTAGAGCTGAAGGCAAAAGCCTGCTCCATATCCTTGCTGCTGATCCTATTGACTTACGAGGATGAAGAATTATTTATTGAAAGATTTCATCATATGTGTTTTCAGTTCAAATATGCAAAAATACTGTGCAGTTGTTAGGCCAGACTTGCTCTTTTCATCAAGGAGAGAAACAGAATTATCAGAGAAAATTAAGAGATGATCAGGAGACACAAGTTGAACCTGAGGGGAATTACAGTCCATTGAGAGATTCTGGTCTGTCTTCAGGGAGGTAGCAAGTGGTTTCTATTAGAAAAATATATTTCTCTCTAACAGTTGGGTACCTTAGAAAAGGCCAGATCTGTGTAATTTAAAATTATTATTCCTGTATATTAGTAGAGTGGCTAAGATTTCCAACATGAATTTCTTTCTGCTAGGCATTTTAGAAACACATGGAAATTGTTCCTGATGTAGATGTTATAATTTCTTTTATTGGTTTCATATGAGGATATGTTAATGGTAAAGGTTTTCAAAGGCCTTTTTTAATTATAGCTAAATGGTTTCCTAGACTGTGCTTTTTTTTCTTCTGTACCCTATCTTTCTTCATAGATTTGCCAGTTTCTTCATAGCCATCCATGCAAGATGAGGATTTCTGAGGTTAGTTCTGAGCATGTCTCTTTTCCTTGTTCAACTTTCTCTGAATATGGTTTGTTAGTAGTTTAATTTTAACAGAGAGCCTCAAATCCAAAATCAGTCATATTCCACAAAGTAAATTTACTGTCAAGGCTGGAATGTAAAAAAGAAATCAGAAGTAAAATCAACTTTACCCAAAATATAAATACAGCTGGACTAATCACTGCAGTGATTGTAAGACTGTTGCAGGTGCAGAGCTTAATTACATAAAATACTAGTCTAACAAGATGAAAAATGCAGATAATGAAGCCCTTTCTGACTCAGCTGTGGAGGTCTTGCTTAGACATCTACCGTGAATTCCTTCCTTTGTTTTGGAAATGAAATGTTTCCTCCAATTAAACCCCCTATTGTTTAGAAATCCAATTGTTTTCTGAGTCAAAGCCCAGTTTATTATTTCTTTGGTGCTTATTCAGGAGATTGCCCAGGTGTTTTTCTTAAAAAGTTTTAAAATTTCTTTTCCTGATATTGTATTTACACATAGATTGAGTTGCGTGGAATCAAAAATGTGTTTGTTCTGTTCCACCAACTAGTTTTGACTCTCAGGTACATGCAGGAAGATTCATTAACTTTGTTTCTGCATATCAGTAAATACATATGGAAATAAACTGTTCCTTAGCAGACTAACAGTTGCGTAGCCTGAATTTTGAGAATCCCAGAAGAACCTGAAATAAGAATTCCAGTGTTTTTATTTTCAGTGGGCATTGTATCAACTGCTCAAAGTAGAAATATGTCCCTTTAAAATATTTTAGGGGCATGGGCTAGAGGATCTCTGTAAAGTACCACAAGAGGGCATCTGTTTCATTTTCACAGCTTTGCTGGGGATACTGCTGCTTTGAAGTTTTCTACATAAGGAAAACTACATGAAGTTCAGAGTGTTGAACCAGCAAGTAAAAAGTCTGAAAGAGGATAACGGAGCTTGGTGTGTTTTTCAGATTCACTTGACTCTGTTGTAACTATAACAAATCTGTGAGCTTGTGACCCTTTATTAACATGCTACTTGAGTGGGTTTTATTTTTCCTGATTTTTTTAAAACTTGATAAAGTGCAGTTTCATTAACAGAAAATATTAGTAGATCTGGGTAAACCTAAAGGAATAATTTCAGCTATAATTTTAAAGATGGAGATGTGTGAATGGAAACTTCCTTTCTTTTGCTGTATTGCCAAGTAAGGATGTGCAAGACTTGGGCTTATGTCGCTGCTTTTCTTGATGAGAGAAATATTGAACTCTTAGAAGAAAGTAGTATGTTCTGTCCACTGTGCTACAGAAAATCCTAAATGGATAACCTTGAGAAAGATGACTCTCCTTGAAGCTGCTGACTCCTGCAGGTGTCATGAAGTGTTTCACCAGCCTGAGAGGAACCACCCCTTTAAAGATTATATGGGATGCACCATACAGCGACCCAACTAGCTTACCGTTAAGTCATGGCTTGATTGGCTTTGGATTCATTGTGTGAAGCTCTTGGTGCTGTTCAAGACTCTAGCTGTGGCTGAGTAGGTCAGTGTCATCTCTTTTAAAGCACAGCAACATTCTGGATGCCAAACTGAGATTTTTTGGCCTGCTACAACTACAAATCTTTTTTTTCCCCTTTGCTTGATTCTGGGTAGATCAAAAAATAAGAGTTGAAGACAAACAAACAAGTAGAAGAGCCAATTATTCAGGATAACAAATTCATATCTCTATGGTATAAAAGGCATGACCAGAACAAATAGAGGTAAGAAAACTAATGCATACTGATACAAAATTTGTCTTTATTGTAAAACTGATCAGGAAGAGGATGGATGTGTAAAAATATATTTCTGAAGAATGTGAAGAGTTTATACACATATGCACCCCTATATAAATATACAAGTATTTTAAAAAAGCCTGCATAATCAGTACTTTCCTGCATTGACACAATAAAAAATCTCCACATAACATACATGTAAATAAAAAATTAATCAGTTTAAAATCATACTATAATTTTGGTTTCAGTCCTACGATTGTAAGTTATTTTTTTTACGAGTAGTCCACTGAAAGCTGGTTTATGCAGTTATTTCAATTAGCTGTGTTCTTAAGGGATTGTAGAATGAAGTCATATATTTCAGTGGTCATAAACACCACAGTTTTGTTTGCTGAAGAGTTGTGTTTTTATATTAAGTTTTCTCTTCATGAGTTCAATTTTACTTATGCCATAAAGTAGTCAAGCTGCTTCTAGTACACTTTGGCACAGCTGTGCTGCAGTGGTAGTTGCCATAAAGAAACAAACTTTGTTACATTTCTTTTCTATCCAGGGAGCGGGGCAGAGGGGGACTATTAAATATCTGTTAGAACCTGAGATCGTATCACTATAAATGTATGCTGTTTATAATCTGGGTCTTGATTCAGTGTCTTAGCAGGAGCAAAAAAAATGTCAGCAAAAACAAGTGTGGGGTGAAGCCCGTTTGGCAATATGGCTCACTCCCAAAGGAGGCCAGCGTGCCAGGATGAAGTGGTCACCTCTGTGACCCACTAATTTTGGTAAGACTGGTTAAGGATAGGTGGCTTTCTGTACAAGCTGGGCATGAGCTCTTCTGGCTGCACTGAAACTGTTCTAATAGCTTTTTTTTAATGACAGCTCCGACAAAAGAATGTGGGTTATAATTATAATTTAGTTATAATTATTGGGAGGGGGGGAAGGAAGAAACATGCCTAGAAAATAACTTTATGAAATAAGAGGAATTAAATGATGGTTGTGTCCCGTTAGATTTCTTTTCATGGAGTTTTAGCCATCTTTAAAAACTACAACATAGCTGTTGCTTAATTTAAAATGTAGAGCAGTTTTAAACAACACTATCTAATCTGCACTGATTAGTTCCTTGATTTCTCTGAAAGTTTGCTACATTACTGAGTGATGCTTTGAAATGTGTGAGGAATGAGTGATTTGGGGTAAAAGCAAGAAATGAAAAATAGGTGCAAACTCAATCAATTGCTTTTAGCTGGACAATGTAAAGTAGTGCATACAATTTGAATGCTTAGTGAAATAAAATCTGTTTTCCTCTTCACAAAATCCAACAGAGCATTTAGATTTTTTTAATTATATTTCAATAGTATTGTAGTTCTATGCTAGTACGAAGCATTATTAGGCAGGGTGTTAGATGCTGAATAAAGATGGAATTAGGTCTTCATGTATTTTTTTATATATATATATAAAGTGTGTTTGCCGTATGGTATGGAATCCCATCAGTTATAAGTCACTTTATTAGGTTCAAGGGAGCTATGTTTGTTTATACTGGCTGGAGGTCTGGCTGTCTGTGCTTTTATCTAGGTGAAGATGCTATAAAGATAAATAATCTCTTAGTGGCCTGGTGAAGATACAATATTTTCATGTGTTTCACAGTGGTTTCTGACATGATGGGATAATTTGTGCTTAGACTGTGCTTCTCTGACCTTTTTGGATAAATGACTTGGAGTATTCTTCACTGACTGAGAATTGTACATGCATCATTATGGCTAACTGAATAAAAAAAATAGATAAATTTACTTATACATATACTTATTTATTTTCCAAAGGGAAAAATAAAGATTAATTTTAAGTAGAAAATAGACATGTATCATTATTGCTTGGAATGTGCATCTATATTGCCTTATGTAGGCACTTGAAATCTGTGAATCTTTTCTTTGTTCCTGCAGTTATAGTGCTGTCTGTTTTCAAGTGCGTGGTTTTGTGGGCATGCCAAGTAATATATAGCATTGCTTATGTTTTTTTGAGTTCAGCTTTCAAATACCACCTGCACACAATTTGGATATGTCAGATGACATTACTGTCCAACAGAACTAGTTAGCATAATGTGGTTGGGTTCCAGGTGATCTGTCTGAGGATGGCTTGAGAATAAACAAAAAAATATCCTGGAAATCTGCCCATAGAAGTCCTTAAAATGAGAAATGTAGCTGACAACATACCTGCTATTCAGTGAAGTAGAAATTACTCTCTCCCTCCTTTGTGGTATACCACTGCCTGTTGAGAGACAAACGATACAGCTGTTTCATACGCGATGTACTGAGTCATAATATGAAACATTCTCTGATTAGAAAACTACAATATCTACTTGTTAAAAGAACTCATCACAGATACTCAACTATTGGTTGCAGCTAAAGCACTGATTTTTGGCCATGGATATGCAGACCGTCTTCTGATGCCAAACACCTCCATGTGGAAATCTGTGCACCACCTCCAAGTTCCATGTGGAGTCCATCAGCGGTGCTGCCAGGATCTTTAATTTTGCATTGTTACTTCCCACACAAGTAAAACTGAGTTCATGTTCAAGTGATGAGGTGTTGTCAAGGGCACAGGGAGCTTCTCTTTCTCTTTTCATTAGGGCAGCAGACAGGTGATGTAGCTGGGGGACAGCTGCCAAGGAGAAACACTGACCATGAGAACTCCAACTGCAGTCTGCCAGGTCTTGATTCAGCCCCCTCTGCTTAGTCTCCTGTTAGCCCCATTTATATTCTCACTCTTCTAGCAGGTAACTTTCCACTGCTCTTTGCTTGCTGTACATGTTCTACTTTATTTCTTTGTCTCAAATTTAGACAGGCAGAAGCGAGTGTTAGTGTTCACGATCAGCGGGATGGGTCATAGCAGATCCCTCAGGTTCTCTGTGAGGACCCTGTGAGGTCCCAGCGAAGCTGCAGGATGGGCAGGCAGACTAGGTAGAAGCTGGGGAAGCACGGTCAGTCTTATCACCCCTGATGTGTTAGCTGAGGTTTAATGCATAATTGACAATTGTGTGGAAGACATCTGGTTGAGAGAACATGATTTATTTAAAAGCTTTTTATGAATGAAATAAATTGACTTGGTAATTCTATATGCCTTCACTACAGTTTTGAAATTTTGTATTTTTTAATTTAAATTTTTAAATTCAATTTAGAAGTTACAGGTGGCAGTCTGGGAGGAAGGAAGGTCCTGTGTACCATAAAGAACTTGAACTCCTGAATCCTTTTTACCTCTAAAGTGTTGTCATGCTCAGCTATATAGCCCAGGAGTGTATTACAGCCTCAGGAGTTTGTGAATGGCAGCACTATTCAGTTCCTCTTGAACTATGTTACCTCACTGACCAAAGCAACAACTGTAGTGCTTCAGCTTCTACAGCTCTGAACTCTAATATCAAATTGAAATGTTTCCCTTTCTGTGATCCATCAGTCTCAGAATTCTTTGTAAACTACTTGCCTCTCTCTTGGTCTATATGGTCTTTGCAGGCTGAAAATGCTATAGTGGGTCTGAGACAGAAAGCAGGTAGTGGGATTTTCTTCTGTGAGTAGTGTTGTTTAGTGTAATGTATTTAAGATGACGATTAGGACAGTAAGGGGGAATAGTATGGATTTAATGACTCAATTTATAACTGGATCCTGCAAGTCTGTAAAGCAAGGATGAGAAGTGGTCCCACCAGAGTACAATGGGCTAATGTTAGTTTGGCATTGTGTATATGCTGACAGTTTTGTTATGACAAAAATTAAGGTGAGAGTTTGGAGTTAGGGTTAAAATTTGGAAAAGTGCAATTGTAGGCTCGTGTCTACAAAGGATCTTGTTAAAGATTAAAGGTTTTTGATTCTTGGATTCTTCTAAGGTTACAGAACTAGGATGAGGTTAGCTGAAAATTAAGTTTATGGCAAATTATGAGGGGTAAAATCACTTTGGGGTAACTGGGTGCAAAGTCTGTGTTCCTGCTAAGGATTAGGGCCACTCCTGTGTATCAGGTTTCTTTGCTGGTCTCCACAAGTCCTGTAAAGTTGGGAACAGGATTGGAACTAACAAGCAGGAATTACTTTATAATGAGATCTGAAGTGTGTGAACTGGCTGATTACAATTGGTTCAGGGTTAAAGTTTGGAATTGCAGGGCTGGATAGCTGGCTTTATTTCATGATTCTGCTAGAGTCACAGGGTGCATGTTAATAAAGCCAACACAGAATATTTGACTGGTCATTTTTCTTAATTATCTGTGCCATGGAGCGAGCTTTGTTTCCTTTACTTGGCATCTATGTTGAAAGTTTGTACCCACTGTAGAGAGTTGGCTGCATTCATGGGTGAAGCGTACCTTGGCAATAGGTATTGTGCAACCTTTGCAGAGGCCTTTCTGGCAAACGTCAACAACCTTTAATCTCCCTCACTCACCATACAACCAGGGCAGTATGCTATCGAAAAGAGGCGGTGTCCTCTGTGAAGTTTAATGGTGAAATGGAAAAGCATGTTGCTGGTGCTGCCTCTGCTTAAGAGGAGGAAAGCGGGACTGTCAAAGGTCAGGCTCATTAGAAGAGGTTTGGATCTGGCGCTCCTAATAAAGTAGCCTGTTTTCCTAAATCTGCTGGAGATTGAGGCCGTCCTTCGAAGGATGGTTTTGATCACTTCTGCTGCTGAGGTAACATCCTGAACTCTTATCTCCTAGTAAGAATGAGGCTTTATCAAAGAGAATGGGCTGGGCTGACCAAAGAGTGTTATGGAATGGTATGGGAAATGAATTGGTGCTGGGGCCTTTGCTAGGAAGGCAATCTGTCCTTGAGCTGGGCCTATCTGGCACCCAGCAGAAGTACAAACAATCAAAATACTACCAGTTTTGAGCAGGCAACTTCACAGCAGGAATACCTGGAATCACAATCTGCAGTCATGGTGTCCCTGAGGAGTCTGTGTGCGTTTGAGAAGAGGGGCAACTGGTATAATCTACATGTGCTTATGGTACCTTCAGGGCACAAACTAAAGGAGGGGTGTGAATCTGGGATTTCAGAGCTTGAGGTGCTAGCTTCATAAAGGTTTATTTGAGTCTTGATGCTAATGGGGAAAAATGTCCTCTTGCAGATTTTTGGGATCATTAACTCCTTAGACATCACTGGTCTAAAAATAATACATATTGGAGCAGTGAGATGCCTAAATCATGAGGACAAGGGAAGGGAGGCTGCTGATTCTGTCAAAAACATGCTTAAAGGATTTAGATCCTTAAGATAGCACAAGGAAATGTGTATTTTAATGTTATGTTGATTTCATCAGCAAACTAGTGATCATATTGCAAAGGAACCAAACCATAACCTCACCAGCTGTTTTAGCATGACCTCCTGGAACCCAGCACATTGTTTTAATTTAATATCATACTTGCATTATGTTAATTAACAGCCATTAAGTGCTAGTGATAATATCTATTCTGATGTAGCTGCAAGACATTAGGCCATTTGGCCAAAACCGTTTTTTTATTTAACTGAATAATTACACAGAATAATATAATTCATATTGATATGTTGTAGACAATTGGCATCTAGAGAAATGAAAGACATTGGCAATCTGGATAAATCAGGATTTATCACCTGGAAAAAGAAGAAAAATCTTTAAGTACATATGAAATGTTATTTACTAATGGAAAATATGTAGTATGTTAAATTAAGTCACAGTGATTTTTCTTAGCAAGTTAATAAACTAATCAATTGTTCTTCAGTGCACCAGCATAACTAAACTGTTTCCTTGTGATTCATTACACTGAATGTCAGGTATATGATTACCTCCGTCTAGTTTCCTACCTACCTGCAAATGTGTGCATAATTCTGAAAATGTCACTTATTCAAGTGTTTTTATCCTATCATGCTACAAAATGGTGTATTTCAATCTCATTTGAAAATTAATTTTTTGTTCTGCAACTTAAAATAGCATTTGCTTTGCTTTTTTAATCTCAGAAGTCTGGAATTCTGGCCACAAAGGCTGTCTTCTACTGAAATTGCTAAAAAGTGGTACATGTCAAGTTCTTACAATGCACTGTTTTAACTTGAAATGAGAACTTCTATCAATCAATGTCCTTAAGTATTGTTTGCCTTGTTTGTATGACTGTTAAAAATGAACAATATTTCCAAGCATCGTTGCAAGACTTTATATGTACAGATTTTCTTCTGTATGACTGACAAAGGTGAGGCCTACAGAAGTGTCCTCTAGAGTAAATGATAGTCAGTGACACAGGCAAATGAACCCAGAGATCATGTTTGTTTGTCTTTTCATAAATTAAAACTGACAGTAGCTTAAAAACCTGCAGCCAACACATAAAAGCAATAAATCTGTATTTACATAGAGTGAAAGGAGATGGTGTTTATTCTGTAAATTCATAATCTGTGTAGGCTGTGTGCCTGATAGCCTAGAACTGGCAGAGTGCCTAAGTAAATGAGTGGGAAGGACAATTTGCCTTCCTGTGGAATATTCCACAGAGGTGAAAACCTACGATTTTTCCAATGTAGGACCAAAGGCACCAGTTGGTTTTGATTCACTTGGTTTCTTTTGTTGAAGAAAAGATAGATCACTGTGATGTTAAATTTTTTAAATGGCAATATTTTTCAGGGACCTTGTTTATTTACTAGCTTTTTCTTTATTGAGATAGTCTGCAAGGTGAAGGGTAAAATACAGTGGCACCATCTGTATAATTTTGCTCAAGTTAGAATGGATTTGTTTTCCATTAAAGTTGTTTTGGCTGCTTTCAGCTGGAGAACACGGAGACTTTTAATGTACCTCTTTCATTCAGTCCCTGGTATGTCCCTGACAGTGCTGTGAAATACTGGGGAGGAAAAGGGATGTTACTCAAAAACAGTTACTGCACATTTTACTTTCACTTCATAGAGAAGGAAGAAGAAACCAAGCAAGGTGCTACCAAGGGCTTCTTATAGTCCTAAAACACTTTGCAAAATGTCTGTGAGACCTCCTGGCAAGAAGTCATTAAGATTTATCTTGAATTATCCCTGGACAATATCACTGTATATCAGTAAATAAGATAAATTTCAGATGAAGTATTAAATAAATGGAAAAAGTCACATCCACATCAACAGCAGGATAGAGGGACAAGTAAATTAAAGATCTGTTGCAGTGGCTGAACTTGGATGATGCACATGTGCCTCATGCTCCCAATCCCATTCCCTGGCTGCAGCCAGGAACTAGTGTTGGAAGCATAAAGACGGCACTGGGAGTCTTGAGGATCTCCTATTGTAAGGAAAGCCACTTTGGAAAAGCTGATCGTACATTTGTGCTAGCAGGAACCAAACAGTCCTGACCTTTTTTTGTGGCTATGTATGAGCTAAGACATTTTGATTTGTCCAAACCCAAGAGATTTCTTGGAGTCTCTGCTCATCCAAAATTGCTTATAGTCCCAACTAGACTAGTATTGTGGTCAATAAGGTTATGTCACCTTGCTGAGAATTGATTTTTTTGGGATTAAGATTGCATCCTGTGTTAATATGATCAGATCATCTCTACTGGCACAAAGGTGTGCCTATATGTGCCAATTGTAATACCCTGAGTACGTGTAAACTGTTCGAAGGAGAATTATTCATGCTAAGTTAGGTAAAAATTGGCACAGATCAGTAGTAAATTTAGTCTACTGGATCAATGCAAAAATGCTTCCGTGGTTTAATCTGATCTGGTCTCCAGACTCAGCCACATTACCCTCCCTATGGCTTGGTTGCCTGTGTTGAACATCTGGCTCACAAAATGCTATACATGAGGGTGATGTTTACATACTCTTTATTAGTTGCTGTTATCTTGGGAACTTTTTTCAGTGGACAACATACTGAAGTCAGTCACTGATTATTTTTTAGGTCATCTTTACTTCTCTCCTTGAACTAACACTTAAGTGATGGGGGAGTGAAGGAAAGGGCAATTATTTAGGTTACAAGAGCAATCTTCTAGAAAACAATAGGGTTATTTCTGCTACCTGCAATTTCTCAGTTTTTGACACTTGAGAAATATGTTGTACCTGTCAACAAACTGGTGATTAAACATTGTACAATTTTGAGATGGTATCTATAAAAAAATATCTGTATGAACTCAGTGTAAGAAATGAAACATTGCTGAGAGAAATGACTACTGGGATTTTTTATTTTACAAAAAGCAAATACTTCTGGCAAGCTAGAAAAACAAATGATGTTGTCAAAATAAGGTATAGATCCAAAAGCTAAGAATGTACCTACATATGTAAAAGCAATGTACCCACGTACTGTTGCGAAACACACTTTCATGTTGGAGGATACATCACTTTTGCATAATTTCAGGGACAGATAATAGAATGTTTTAATTTGCATTTGAAACTATCAATTATCTGCAATGCCATAAAATCTCATGTGCCCTGTGACATTAAGTACCCTTCACACCATCTGTACGTAGGGTGTATCTATACATCAGTATAGATAAGCGCGTGAACAGTGCTCACATTGCAACTTGCTCAAGAATTTATCCTTCACTTTCAGGACTGACAATGAACACATCGCTCTTCTCTGGCAGGAAGAGGACTTTTTACATGGAAAGTTACTACACTGATGTGAAAATTCAGTTGTAATATTAATTATGCAGGAAAAACATGCTGTGCAGAGTTACCATTCTGTGTTTTCTTGGTCTTTCTAACTGATATTCTTTGCTCTACATGAAGCCTGTAGGGATGAAAGTTTTTCCAACTTCTAGTAAATGTTTGGCCGCGATATCACCTCATTGCACTCTCCTGTACTGTTCTCCTAGCCACTAGAAAATGTCAACAGCTTCTGGTAATGGTGATCAACAAAATCATTTATTTTCTGTCAACACAGCTGAAGTGTTGCTTTTCACTTCATAGAGAAGGAGGAAGAAACCAAGCAAGGTGCTAGCAAGGCCTTTTTATATTCCTAAAAAGCTTTTTTTGCCTTTATTATTCATGTTGCTACATTATTATTTGCTGTTCAGTCCTGTATCTCATACAAGTCTAAAGCATTAAAATAAAATATTTCCAATTTCACTTTCAGAAACTGGGAGATACTTAAAACCTGCCTGGACAGTCAGATCTCATTGGACCTGCTGTAAGCAGGGAGTTGCACTGATGACTCCCAGAGGTCCCTTCCAGCCTGGGCTTTTCTGTGATTCTGTGTTGCTCAGTGTGAAAAGTTAGAACTGCAAGCAGGCGGAATATTAGGTGCTTTAAGAAGGTGGGGGTGGTCGGAATACATGTTCTGGGGCATAAGCTGTCATTTGGGGGATCTTAGGAAGGGGCTGGTTGAGGAAAAATTACGCATTTATTAGCCTTTTAAGGAAACTTGTAAGCAGAAGATGCTGCTGAAAGAAACTAACAGCAGATGCTAATTGCTTACAGGGTATGAAGATTGCCTCTTTCTTCAGCTTACTAAAGACTTGCACTTGCCAACTGGTAAGTTTTTTTTGGTGTTGACTGAGCTCAATTTCTCAGAGTAAGGGGTGACTTTACATTTTCAATAGTGTGCAGTCTGTATTTGAGAAAAGCCTTGCTAGAACTTGTGAAATGAAAAAACCCTTTTCCTCTTGCTGGATGGGGGTCTGTGAGTGTGTGAATGCTGCCTGCCCTTTCCCGGCAGCTCAGCAGCAAGTGCACATGCTACAATGCAGGTGGCTGCTGCTGGGGAACCCCCGTGCCCACAGCTGAACTGGGCTGTGGGGAGCTGGCACATTCCCTCAGCAGTGCCAGGCCCTCCATGGGAAGAGCTGGTTGTCATCACAGTTCAGCTGGCAGTCACAAGCCTCTTACGAACGATCTAGTACAACAGGGTCTTTAATGTAAAAATGCACATTTCATACGTTTTCTTGGTAAAGAAGCATACAATCATTTTCCTTTAGAGAGATGGCTGTTTCCTCATGTGGTGAGCATAAACTTCATGACAGCTTGAGCTGGCATTTCTTTTCAAGGACTATTAAGTCTTTTGAGTTGGAAAATAATAGAGCAGGGCAAGTGTATTACTATCATTCAGTAATCTGGCTTTTGAATTAAAGTTTTTGCTTTTGAATATAGAAGCATATGCATATTAGTATGGCACTGTATGCATGATCTGTATGCATAATATGTGCATATATTTACATTTCTGGTGTAATATGGTGTAATTGAAAAGACCTGTGCAACAGCAGTCAATGGACTCTTATGTGGAAGTGGACAGGATTTACTTACCAAAAATCTAATCAGTTTTTACATGACTTCAGCATTTTCAAAATGCAAGACATATAATAATCACTTCAGATGCTATGAATAGTTAAATTATTTAAATGTATTCCACTTTCCAGGTTTCAAGGTCACAGTGAGGTATTAGCTATTCCTTTTCTTTTGTTATCATATAAGTATTATGGACCACTTATAGAAGAAAACTTCTATTAGAACAAATGAATACATAACCAGGCAAGTTTAAAAAATAGTAATCTGAAAGAATTACAAAGTAAAGCAGAGCCTGAAGTGGACAAGTCAGTATTCTTTGTTTTGAGAAGGTTAAAGGTGTTTTAAATGATTATTTGTGCCATATCCTTATGACACAGTAATTGTGAAATTATTTTTGTAAATCTCATTTGAAAGTGATGCATTTTTAAAAAAAAATACTCAAGTGAAACCAAATGTCACCTTGACTAAGCCTGCTCAATGCAGCATATAAATGAAATGCTCATCTTATTCTCATTCTGACTACCAACCTCCTTTTCTTCTTTTTTTTTTTTTTTTTTTTTTTGTCTGGAAAGGGGACAAAATTCATACTGTCATGACTGCAATGCTGAAAAGAGCAAAGTCACAAAACTCTGCAGGATTCTTCATTTTGTTAGCTGTAGGTATGTTTATTGAGGCCATTTATTTCAGGAGAGGTCTGTATTATACTTTTACAAACAAGTTCAGTGTAATCTTTTCTAAAAATCCAATCACCCTTGTAAATGATGAAGTCTGTGCTTTCTGTTATGTTAATATGCCTCCAAATTTGGTAAGTTTGAACATTAGTAGAATGTCATACAGTGTGTGGTATTTAGAGACAGATATAGTGTTAGACATTAGAAATTAATAATCATAGTGGCTAGAGATGTACAGTTATATGTTAATCAGAAACTGAAACTGGTAGGATTGCTTATGTACTAACAAGAGATGACTGAGACACTGTGGTGTTTTCCAGAAGATATGGAAATATGTGTGCTTTGATTATTAATAATCAAAGATGCATATTTTATATTGGTTCCGAAGACAATCTGGATGCTGATCATGACCCTATCATAAGATGCTTTACAGTAAAAAAATTGGAAGTGTGGTGTTTGGAGAGAAAATAGGTGAAGATCAACCACTCTGAGCAGTTCTGGTTGCAGACAGTGCAAAGGAAGGCTGCATACTTTCACCTCCTTGTGATTTTTAATGGCTCTATTAAGTAATGTGCTGCACCCTCCCCATCAAAGAACCAAGAAGATGCATGTTTCTCCACCAGAAATACATGTTTATATTCTGAACCGTAAAGAGCTAGTGCTTACTATATACCCACAGTCTTTGCTTTAATTTTTGAACAGCTAGATGGTGCTGCTTGAATATTTAGTATATAATTACTGTTTCATTTTATTATCATACTGTTAAGTCAAAGATCAAGATTCAGATGTATGAGAGAGAGAATGCAAATTTGCTGCATGTCTCAAAAGGCTTACAATCCAAGTAAAAGGGTGCACCTTCCCTGCACTTAACCTACTTCTTTCTTCTGTTGAGGTTGATGAGAGCCACAGCTGTAATACTTAAATGAACTAATTGAAAACTAGTAAGGGTTTTTCTATAGTACTCTACAGTGTACTCCCTGGTATGAAAGTGATGATAACGGAGAGAGACTGAGAGAGGTGTCAGTAAACTCAGCCAGGATGAGCAGACTGCAATCTGCAGTGAGCAGACAAAGTTGTGTATTATTTTTATAAGAATCACAACAAAATAGGGGTTATAAGTAGGATGTAATAATAGAAGACAATGAAAGAGCTTTTAGAGGGGGTTCCTCCAAAGTGGAGGAAGTATAAAGATACTTGTTGAACAATGTAACAAGTGGTTTGAAGTGTTGATATTAGGGCAGATTGGAAGTGAGGTTTTATTTTGAGCAATAAATGAAAAAATATAACCATAACAAATGTGATTCATGAAGAGCTGTGCAACTGAAGTCAGGTAGCTTGTGTGTTAAGGAACAGCTATGAATGGCTGCCATGTAGTTGGAGTTGTGGGCTAGGAAAATGGTGTGAACATACATAAGCAACTGAGACATAACAAAGCCTGAATTGTATCAGAAAGTTTAGTGTAAGACTGAGGGAGTTCTCACTTTTTGAGAATCATGAAGTTAAATAAATATTTGTGTTGAGGGAACAGTAAATGCTTATATCTGTGGACTTTATTAAAAAGGGCTTTGCAACTTTCTGAAATTATTAACAACTTCATTTTGTGCAGAAGATCTCGAAGCATAAATTTAAGAAGAAGTGGAATTGAAGTAAAACAGGTGTCCAAGGCTTTGAGATTATATCAGTAGCAGGTACAGAAGATAGGAAACTGCCTTGTGAAATAGGAAAATGATCTTTCAAGCTGCATTGTCAGGACTGGAATATTTTCAAAGAACTTGTTTCTGTTTATGTGCAAGAGGCTTTCATATACACTTCTACACCTTCTCATGTAAAGCCATACCTCAGCCTTCTTAGTGTTTAGTATTTCTCCTCCAATGACAGATGGGTGATAGATACAAAAAAATACACTGTTATTACTATTAGTGTCCCATGGAGAATATCAGATACTGAATTCTTTCTCTTTTTAAGCAGCAGCGAATATATGAAAATGGCAGCATTTTGGTACTTCACTTTGATTATAGCATTTCTGTCTACAGGTCATGCTATTTACATCTGTAACATTTCTTCTTACTGCTTAGCTCTAAAAATTCCTGATAAGACTAATACAATTATATGCCATAGCTTTATTTAAACTGTGATTTATGGAAGATATTACTGAGTTATACAGGTTTCTTGTTGAAGTAATATTCAAGCAGATATTTTTTTTTTCCTGATATTTTTAGCATTAGAATACTGATACTCTACAACTTCTCAGTGTTGGAAGTGTGGGAAAAGCAAAACAGCAAAAAATCTGCAAAATACACATTTCTTAAACACATGGTGCCCAGAACAAACACAGGATGGGATGGAGATCCAGTGATTTGTGTTGCCATGGTACCAAGGAGGAATGCGAAGCGAGGTGGAGGCTGCGGGATCCTGTTCTTCCACTTATCTCAAGGGACGTTTGACATGACTATACAGATTTATCTCCTACTCTTCCCCTTCTCTCAAGGACTGTTTTGCAGTACTCTGCGCACCTTATCTCTGATTCTTCCTCTTTTCCCACAAAAACAGTGCACCTTGCACCAAGGAATGTGTTGTGTTGTTACTCAAGAAACAATGGCTTGACCACAGTCCCACCCACTCACACATACACACTTAGATAAATACTACCCCGAGTTTGTATCTAACTCGGAGGGATGATAATCTGATACTAAATCAGAGGGACAGATTGACAGGTTTGTACTCCTTGCCCCCCCCCACCCCCCCCAAGGGACACCTTTTGGTAAGATTTGGGCCCTCAGGTATGCCGAGTGATTACTGAGGAATTGTGTGTGATTGGAATTGGGTTTTTGCGTGTAGTGCTATATAGCCAGCCTACAGTTTGTCCATTTATTGTAGGCAATCTCAATCTGTAGATGTTGCATAAGAATAAACCGTGCTATCTGTGAACCTGACTGCTTCTCTTGAATGCAACCGGACCTACAGCATATGGGCTGTAGGTGTCAGGCCTATAGTTACAGCCCTAATTGACATACCTATTAAGAGAGAAGTCCAGCTGCCCCTAGCTCCTCTAATCTCTGAGGACTGGCTAGAATGTAAGGGGATTCATCTCTTACCAAATTAATTCATTAGTTTAAATGCAACACTCAGTTATTTACATAAATTTAAGACTTCATTTCACATATGTGTATATATGTTCAGGCATACAAGTATATATGTAAAATGTTCATTAACATATTTGTAAAATAATAGATCAAGACTAATATACTTAACGCAGAGCAACAGCACAAGGCATATTCTTTGATATTGTAAACTGTCTGACCTTCAGTGGGTTTGACTAAATTTACACTCTCTGGATCATACAGAGCTAATTCAGTCTCCCTCCTGCATGGGCAAGCATTGACATGTAAGTACCTCAGATGGTAATTTAAAGCTTGCTAATGCATTGCTGAGAGCTCCCTCAACTTTCAAAGGTGCTTATATAGATATGAGAAAGAAGAGAAAGTTTTTCACAGTTATCTTTACCACATTTCTTGCTGAAATGGAAAATATCAAGAAACATTGGGTTTTATTAAAGATTGCCCTGTTTATTACAGGGCATATTCTGACTCTCTTGACTTTAAAAAAAAAAAACAAAAAACCAAAAACCAAAAAAAAACCCACCAGAAAACCAATATTTTGAAAGGTGTTATTTATTTATAGCTTTTGCAAAAATCCATGGTATTGTTTCATTGAATTCAGCTTGTTGGGAATTAATTCCACGGTAGGTATGTTTCCACCATACATTTTGATAATTACAAGTTTATAGGTTTTGTTTCACATATTAGAATTACAAAGAGAGCAATTAAGATGCAAAATAAGGCAAAATGTTGGCTGTATTAATATTAAAGATGAAAAACATGACTTTACTGGGTTCTAATTTAAATGGCAAAACAAGGGGATACAATAAAGGGCAAAAACTGGTGGTATTCTTGAAATTATCATCTTAAGATGCATAGATGGAAATATAGTATTGTTTAATGAGTTTATCTTTCTGTAGGAATAGAAGTCTTAAAGTAATGTGCTCCTAATTTATTTTAAAATGTGCAATTTTTTAAATTGGTGGCATTTCTAAAAATAAAATATAAAGAAAACTTTCTCTTTAAAATAATAGTAATTGCCTGGGGAATTTGTTTGATCAGAGCTGGATGTTTGGATAGTAAATAGGTTATGATGATTCCTTGCTTCTATAATAGTTCTTTCTACTTAAAATCCTCTGTTTAACATATCAGTCTCAGCGCACTTGGAATACACCGTGTTTCTGAGGACCTCTCACAGGTCACTCTTCTTGAAATTCAAGACATGTCCCTGTGACTCTATTAGGAACTTCTTTGTGAAGAAAGAAACAGCTATTTCCAGCACTTTCTTCCATGATAAATACAAATGTTTGACTATCCTTGCAGTTCAGTCCAATAGGCTTCATCCACAATTGAGAGCTTTTTTGTTTAAAACTTGCTCACCAGAGTCTGAGATTTGACTCTGAGAAAATGTGTTGGCGTGGAAGACTTCTCTCTTGTTAGAGGGGAGGCTCACTCCACCTTGTGTTGTGTGGCTTGAAGAAGTCTGTAGAGTAGACTTGGATGTGGAACAGGTGTGGCTCTTTTAATTGTATGGTACTGAAAGTTTATTCTGGGAGTCAAATGTAATGGTATGTTCTCTTTCTTCCTGAACCCTACAACTCTCCACATATAATCTGTGCAGCATTAGGCAGTTTTTAAGACATTATTCCCTTCAACATACTCAATTCTGCCTGTAGATCTTGTAACTTTTTTTTTTTTCTTCACTTCTCTATTCACTGAGGAACCTGAACATGTTAAAGCAATCTGTGTCCAGAAACCTCTCTAAGTGTTCAGACATATAAGGGGTCTGGCGATAGCAGTTTGTTACTAATTCTTGTTGGGTCATTCTGTAAGTCTGGTTCTGCAGCCCCCATAGGCCTCCCAGAGCTCTTGCCAAATGGTGAGTTAGGAAACTCCAAGAACGGAGCACAAAAATAACAAAAACCTATAGCAAATAATAGGAGGTAGAAGGAAGTTTTGTGCAAATATAGTCAGTCATCAGAACTAATACCCTGAAGTAGTTAGAAAACCTGCTGTGTTAGGAAGATACTTTTTGTCCCTTGCTTGACGGGAGGCAGTGCAGTTTAGGTGTAGTATAGCACAGCGTTACTAAAATGTTATAGTAGAAAACTTCCAGCCGTGTGAATGGGCTTATTGTGGGATAGGCCAGGTGGTAAGAACACAAGTTTGGGTACTTTAAGACCGAGAGTGCTCAGGACTTTGGGGCATGTATGTTTAGACTTGATTTATTTTTTGAATATTTTGCTTTTACGATTTTCTGTTGGCTTAAGCCAAAGTACATGGAAGTTGGATTTAATTTAGAAATGCTTAAGGATTCATTATGCATCTGCAATCAAGACGATTATGATCTTATTCAAAACACTCAACTACTTGTTTGTAGTGTGTATATTGATGTGTACATTTGTCATGAGGCCATGTAACTATGCAACTGTTGTCGCAAGGAGAATGCATCCAAATATTCTGCACAGGTTAATTGATTGCCATGATGCTGAGCATCTAAGGAGCAGTTCTCACCCAAACTTCCTTCTTGATGTCCAGGCAGTTTTCACTCTTGGTTTCCATGTTTCTTTCCCTGGCAGAGTTTCCAGAAGGGCAGTGCAGTGAGTTTCCTCTTCCTCTCACTTAATGTAACTTTTCTCTGGGGAGACTTACCTGTGCTGGATTCAAAGGAAACTTACTTGAATGTCATAGACACTGGTTAACACTTGTGAATTGAAGGAAAAATTGGTGTTAAAAAGTAATAGTTTCCAAGTGTTAGAAAAGGGTAAGTGGCTATTTTGGTAGACGTGCGTGCTTGCCAAAAGACGTTCAACCTGAGAATTTTGTAGTACTTCAAACTACATGATATGAAGTAGTGTGTTTACATGAAGCTATATTTTTTTATCTTTAAGCATACTATGTGTTTGGCATGTTTTCAAATGTGTTAATGAAAATGCATCTGATCGATCAAAAAGGGTACATTGCCTAATAAAATTATTGTTCATCATTAATTTTATGATAAATTTTTCTAGTACAGACTGCTTCTGAGTGTAATTTTTAGTACTTTGGTGTTAAGGAGGGGTGGAATAATGTTTCTGACCAGAGGTAAATCTGATGACCTGACCTCTATAGGTATGTGAAGGGAATGAACCCTGAACACAGGGAGAGAGCAGTTTAAGGTAAAAATGGCAACAGCACAAATGGCTATAAATTGTCTGTGAATGCACCTAGGTTGGAGATTAAAGATTAATGAGAGGAGAAAAGTTCTTCAGTATCCCTGAGCAATTTGTCCATTAGGCCACAGATTATCTCAGATGATACTGAAGAATAATACTAAAGCTTCTGAGAAGTTTTAAGGGTAGATGGTCTTTTTTCAGTGTCTCATTTGTAAGATGGCATCATTGGGTTCTCTGTAGCACAAAATGAGTTATGTTTTCGTTTGCTCCCTAGTGAAAGCTCACCTTGTAAACCTCTCAAGCGCTGCATCGATTCCAGCTCACCGAGACTTGGCTTAGGTTTCTGTCCAGAATTGACACTCATTTTAACCTGTTTTAACTCACCATCATGTTTGGAAATATGTTTAATGTAGTTTCTTCTTAGTCGAGGCAGAAAAGATCTATAAATTCTATTGGTTTTTTACCCTATAAAACACAAAATATTTTAAATCCTTCACTACCTGCAGTGTGAGCGTACAATGAAGAAATTCAGTTTTCTTTCTTAGAATAAATAGTCTGCAAATTCTATAGTGCATCCTATAGTATTGAATTAACCTTTACCTGACATTTGAGTTTAATCGTTTTCACTCCTTCCCAGTACGTAATTTAGTAAAATGGAAATAAAATGGCTTGTTGGAAAAAGATATCAATAGGCTCTGTTAAACTTAACTGTTCAGCTGCTCAGAGATATCAAACACACTACATAAGCAGTTTCTTCAGTGTATCACAGGACAATAGAAAAATTCTTTGCCACTCTATAATAAAGATATATATTTAGATAAAACGAAAAATATTTTTCAGTGAAATTTCTCTGAAGTAATTATGCTTTAAAGCTAGGAAGTTGCTTCGTGTTATTTTTCTACAGGTTTATTTACTAGGATCATAAAATTGGTTCCCTTTTTTTAACAACCACTAGAACTGGGAACTTGAAACTCAGTTTAATATGAAATATTAGTCTAAGTTCTGCTAAGAAATGGTAGGGTATGTTTTGGAACAGGCCCAGTGGATTTTTTTTTTTTTTAAAATACATATAGTCTTGTTCAACAAATATTTATGTATCACTAGAAAAAGGAGAGAGAAATTCACATATGTTTGATAACAAACTGGGGCAAGAAAACAACAATCCAAAGGAAATTCTCATTGAGAATCACATGGAGAAATTTTCTCACAAGAGCAAATACAGCAGCAGCAGGTACAGTATTTCTGCACTGCTGTTGGTCTGCAATATTGGATATTGTAGAAATGAGCAAAATCAAGCAAATAAAGCTCTTCACAGCTGAGTAACTTCTGGAACCTAAACTTCTGCAACTGCTGCTCTAAACTGTTACTCTAGCACTTGCTTATTAAAGATTCTGACTTGCTGGTATATGATCAAACATCTTTATGCATGAGTGAAAGGTAGTGTTAACTGTACTGATGGCTACAAAAAGCTTGTCCTATCAGAGTCACTATGCTTGAATACATATTAGGTGAACATGACTTTCTTTATAGTTCTTAATGTCTGTTTATTTCAAATGTCTAAAAAATTATTTCAGTTAAAATTTGTAAAGGCAAAAGGAAATATGCTTTGATACAAGTAATACAAAACTTTTTGTTCAGAGTATCAAGAAGTCAAATTTTATTGTCACAAAATGTAATTTTTCCCCGTAAATTTAAAAAACAAAATCCAGAAATGCCAACTGTTTTTGTAAAATGGGCTTTAAAATTTTATGTCTAATAGGAGTGATTCAAATGCTATAACAGAGCAACCATCTCTGTGGTTGCTGGAGATTTATATTGAAGTGGTGCTGATCCATGGTGCCATGGAACTCCTGCAGCGCTTGTCCTCAACTTGTGGAAAAATTGTTTTGTTACTTTGCCAAAGGAAACAGTCCATAATGTTAGCTGGAAACCTGCTCCTCTGACCTGAGGGAGCCGAGTGCAGCCTGGAAGGATTCAAATGGAAAGAGAATGAGAACTTTTAGTTACAAGTAGGGTCCCAGTCTAACGATCAATGTTTGCAAAATGCAATTTCTTTTCCTCCTCATTAGAAACTGTAGAGTTGGTGCTGGAGGAAGCAGCTAGGTAACTTCCAAGTTTTCCTGATGTCTGGGTCATATACAGTATATGCTTCTTATGAGTCTCAGATTACTTAAACCAGTTCACTCAGTAAATCAAGGAAGCAACCAAATCCACTCTAAGGCTTCTCCATCAGAAGATACTTCATGATAAACGTCAGGAAAAATTCTCATTTTATTACATAGGTTCTCTCATTCTCTCCCTTTGAAAATTTAACGCCCTTTTGCAGTCCTCAGTAGCTGTCAACAGCACTCAAATTTAATAGCAAATCAGCTCATATTTTGTATTTAACAACACCTGACATGGACCTGATGTTAAAGTACATTTTAATTAGGTGCTAAAAGATGTGCAGTCTTGTTATTGTCACACTTTTCTAACATCCTCCTCCTCCAATCAGAAAAGCCCTCCAACCACACCCTTTCTGTCTTGGGAACCCCCAATTGGGATCAGTATTTTGGGAGAAACTTTCTTGGAGCATTTGTCAGAGAGTGTTATGT